>NC_090755.1:66937808-66960308 GCF_036898095.1 Palaemon carinicauda
ATCCCAACAAAATTTTCTTTTACTAACTTCCACTCCTCCTCTAAATTACCAGTTTCCCTTACTCTCACCTCGTCATATGCCATTTTCAACCTTTCCTGATATTTACTTTTTACCCCCATTTTTATTAGCTCTTTAACCCTCACTAGCTCCCTTTTACATCCACCTACTCTATTCCCCCACTCTTTTGCTACAAGTAATTTTCCTTCCACCAAAAAATGATCAGACATACCGTTAGCCATACCCCTAAACACGTGCACGTCTTTCAATCTTCCAAACATTCTTTTAGTTATCAACACATAATGCCCTTTCTACTACTCTTCCATTTGCCACTCTTACCCATGTATACTTATTTTTATCAATTCTTTTTAAAAAAGCTAGCACTTATTACCATCTCTTGCTCAACACACATATCTACCAGTCTCTCACCACTCTCATTTTCACCTGGTACGCCATACTTCCCAGTGACACCTTCTACCTCTCCAGCGCCCACTCTAGCATTTAAGTCACTCATGACAACTACATAATTCCTTCTACCCAGTCCTTCTACACACCTAGTTAATTCATTCCAGAACTCATTCCGCTCTTCTTCACTTTTCTCACTACCTGGCCCATACGCACTGACAAACGTCCAACATTCCCTATCCAACCTCACCCTTACCCACATTAACCTAGATGATATCTCCTTCCATTCCACTACTTTACCTGTCATCCATTCACTCAGCAATAATGCCACACCCTCTCTCGCTCTTCCCTTTTCAATCCCAGACACTCTACCAGACATTTCACCAAACATCACTTCACCCTTTCCTTTCATCTTTGTCTCACACAAGGTCAATACATCCCTCATTCTACTTCTAAACATACTTCCAATCTCACATCTTTTATTCTCTATCGTACTACATCCACGCACATTCAAACACCCCAAAACTAGAGTGGGGGAGCAGTCACTCTCCCCCCAGCTCCTTCTCTTTGTTGATGTCTCGTAGGGTTTTTATACAGGAGAGGGGGTTCCCAGCCCCCTCGTCCCGTCCCTTTTAGTCGCCTCTTACGACACGCAGGGATAACGTTGGCGCTATTCTCATTGTTTTTATGCCCCCGAAAGGCAATTACAATTGAGAAAGGAGTTAGACAGGAAGACCCCATCTCTTCTAAATTATTCCATGAATGCATAGAAATTCTAAAAAATTACATTAAAAAATGTAGGAATCAATATTAATGGAGAATACCTTAACACTTTAGGATTTGCAGACAATATAGTTCCGTTCAGTAAATCATGGGAGAAATACAAAAGACGATAAAAGATAAAGTAAAAATGAAGGACTGAAATGACTGTGAGTAAAACTACGATAATGTTTGATGAAAATGCGGAAAGACAACAAACAAGTGCTGTGGACGAACCTTTACAGATTTTTAATGAATGTACATACATATGACAGACAGTAAGTGTTTTCCCAGGATATGAGACCGAAATCAATAGGATAGGCATGGGATGGAGAGCTTTTGGTTAACAAAATGAGATTATGAAAAGTAAAATACCAATTTTTCTGAAATGAAAAGTATTTAATCAAAGGGCCCTACCAGTTTTAACTTAAGCATCAGAAACTTGGAGTCTTACTAAAGCTAGTTACAACTCAAAGAGCTAGGGAAAGAATAATGATGGGAATAACACCAAGACAGAAAAAAGAACATGGATATGAGAGCCCACTAAAATAGAGTATATTCTAAAAACATATAAGAAAAAGAAATGGACATAGGCAGCACATAGAGTGAGAAAGACAGATAATATATGAACATTTAGAATAACAGAATGGGTCCTTAGAGATTGCAAAAGAAGCAGGGTAAGGAAGAGAAGACGACAGGTTTACCAGCTAAGAAAATTTGCGGGTATAGACTAGCATAGAAGGACCATAAAAAGACGTGAGAGGAAGGACATGTCTGAAGCCTTTGTTCTAAAGTGGACTAGTAACAGCTGATGATTATGGTGATAATTACATATTCCATAACATTGCTCGCCTCCAAGGACTTTAAAAAGGCTGGCATGCCGATAGGATCTCCTCTCTAAGAAGGGCTGTCCCTCAACTAAGCAGTGACCAGATTTTGAATTCTCCTACACAGATACTTCCCCTTATTCCAGCTGTTAAAAGTTTAAAGGCCACTCATGAATGGAAGAGGCAAGGGAGAGTGATATTGCCCCAGAGACTGACCATATATACGTATTATCAGCGCCCAAGCCATTCTCCACCCTAGCTAGGACCAAGGATGGCCAGATAATTGCTGCTGATGACTAAGCAGATAAAACTATAGGCTCTCCCAAACCCCCATTCTTAGCTTACAAGCTTGGCGAGGTTGCAGCGACCAAAGGAACTAACGAGTTTGGGCAGGACTAGAACCCCAATCTGGCGATCACCAGGCAATGACATTACCAACAGCAACAAGTGTCCTGTTGTATTGTGATGTTGCTCCTTGGAGGAGAAATCTCATTGTTTAAATAAGGTTGATGGATATATATGATACTTGCCCCATTTTTCCTTCTGCCTGTGAAAATTGTGTGATTTGGTCGGAAATATTTGATTCATGTTTAATTAATACTAACTAAAACTGACATTTGGAGAGTAGTTTTCTGTTCCTCGTAGCTTACATGACAGTCTAATCTCTCCCGAGATGATTGTGAACTCGGGCATCAGTCAGCGTCTAACACTTATTTGCTGTATCCAACTGTCTCGGAAATATATGCAGAACCATATTCTTTATGTCATCTGTTTTCAACTCTTAAAAATTACCTTTATAGAATCCAATCAAAGATTTTATACAGCACTAATAAAAAAAACTATTAACAATTTGAAAGGAAAAGCTAATCCTGACAACGTACCTTTGAAACGTATAACATCACGTCTTCAGCTGCGATGTCAAACAGTGTTCCAGAAGAAGACGACGACTCGAGAAGCAGCAGCCAGCCCGACTAGCGCCTCTCGCGATGAGAGAAGCAACCGAGTGTCTTCGCCAAATAGTTCTCCGTCTTCGTCTCAGATCAATCAATAACTAGATTTTGCACGAAGTTCTTAATGCAATAGATGGTCAAAATTATGAAAAATATGAATCGTCATGCACAGAGACATAATTTAATAAAGGTGCCAGAGATTAATATTCAGACCAGGCATGAGGAATTTAATAAGACCCAAATTTTTGTTCAAAAGATTAAGGACAATATTCAAAACATGGCAAAATGAATTAATACTAGAGGGGCACTCAGTAGAGCGCAGACATCCGCCACGGCAGCTTATTACTCGACCTCTTACCTAGGACTTTCATAATTGAATCACTTCCACGTCTCATGATAACAATTAATCCATGAATATTTCACTACTACAGTATATAAGTAAAATTATGACCTCAGCCATGACAACTTATTTCTCAACCTTTTGCTTGACCTTGACCTTTAACCCAGGACTTTCAAATTGAATCACGTTCACATCGCTACATAACATTTAATCCTTGAAAGTTTCATTACTCTATGAGTAAAATTGTGGTCAGGAAGTTGTTCAAAAAAAAAAAAAAGGCAAACAGGGCCGAAAACATAACCCCCTCCCAACTTCGTTGTCGGAGGTAAAAAACGTTTTTTCGTCACATACACGACTCCAAAAATCTTGTAAGACTTTTCCAATACTCAATTTTCAGTACAATCGAAGAAGAGAAAGACTGGATAAGTTTTTAAAAGGAAATTTACGACGTAGATTCATACCTAGAATCTTCATGGAACATGTAGCTTAAAAAAACATACCTGTAGTCAAGGAAATATTTACGTCCCACAATCACGCTTTAAGATGGATCTCTGTTAATGGATTCAACAAACTCAAGAATGTATTCAAGATCTATATAGTATAAAAAAAAAAAAAAAAAAAAAAAAAAAAAAGGAATTTGAAAATGAGTGATGATAATGACAATTTTGATATAGATATGGATTAATATTTCTAAAGTTTGTTTTAAGGTAGGGGTCATTCCTAATAAACTATACAATGAATGTGAATAAAATATGATACTTTTACTTTCTTTATATATTTAAAAATTTGTTATAAATTGGTATTTCTCTCAACGTGAACTCGTTTCCAATAACTGGTGGACAATCCCTAGAGCTACACATTCTGCCACATTCCCGAACTTAGTTGCTTTACAGAACTACAAAGAAGGCTAACTCCATCTTGCAAACACAAAGGCTCTCACTCCCCACCATCTGGACAAGTTAAGCCTTTTGAAGTCTTTACTCTCTTCTTACTGAAAACTCCTGAATCATGTTCTTTTTAAACTTCAGTGAATGATCACATATATTTTGTATTCAACATACACACATCACTTCCATAAAGGAGAGTTGGTACAACAATCTCACAGTTTCCACCAAAAAGTCAAGTTTCTTACCAATCTCCTCCATACATTCTGCTGCCTTTCTTGATTCCCGTGTTCCGCAACTCACATCTTTTTTCATCTTGCCACCATCTGCTATATTTATACTAAGAAACTTATAACTAGAGGCTGGAATTGCTTTGATGCATTGGCTTGGGGCCAAAATTGGTGGATTTACCTGGATCGTGAACAGCATTGATCACACTAGACACTGTGCATGTTGCCATATTGCGATACTGCTCCATTGTTCACCTGCACTGCTTTGTTTATACTTACACATATTCATTTATTTCCCTTTCATTACCGTTTAAAGCAATATCATGTTATTATACTTTATTAGATGCTGACAAACACTCCTTGAAGCTAAGACAATGAATTGCAATACAGTTTCTGAAATAGTAATAATAAGGCTTATTTTGCTTTTACAATTAGGCAAGCTTCAACACTACACATTTCGACCATCATTAAACCACTCATGAGGAGTAAGTACATGTTTTATACACATTGCTAACATATTATCTGGCTTAACTTCTTTGTTGTTCCATCCATATTCTTAAGGTTTACCTTAGTATTACATTTGCATTGATTTGTGATGAGCATTTCAGCAACAATTTTGCAATATACAGGTATATAACAAAATATACTCACAATTCACAACCAACAAAAAAAATTCAAAGACAAAGAAAGCATGATGTGATATAATCTCTTCTAAAGAAGATACAGATGACAATTAACACATGAAAACAGTGTTTGCAAAGTAAGCAATGGATATGTAGGCTACACTTAAAATTTGGGACGTCTAAGTTTTCCGATGACATTAAACAAGCTAACTAGTAAGTTCTCACTACCATCCAGGTGGGTACATACGTGTGTGCATATTATATGTGCATTAAACAACCCCAATATGCTAGAGGTCATACAAAGAAACTTATGTTTTTAGTCTTGAGCAACATTTTGTTTTCATGTACAAGGTTTAGAGAAACAATGACAACATTTTACCAATCAACTCCAGACGGATTAGCTTGACATATTACTCGCTCGGGGAATACAAGAGACTGGTCCTGCAGAAAGGTCGTGTAAAAGTAAAAAATTGGGCGACCAAACGGTTCAGTAGAAAGGGATGTAAATGGTTCTGCGTAGCGAATTTCTATGTTTTCTGGATTGGTGAAAGGTGTAGAGTCACCCCAGACGAGCTTGCCGCCAGTTTTCTTGTGTAAGTCCAGGTAGTAAGCACGATGAGGAGCTATTAAGTTAAAACCAAGACGTTATTAAAGGTGGCATTATTATTATTATTATTATCTACATACAATAATACGATAGCGTGTGTTATTTATTTTGTCACGCTTTAAAGAAAACGGAAATAATCTTATGGTATACTCGTGTCTCACGCTTTAGAGAAAACGGAAATAATTTCATGGTATGCTCTTACAAATTCACATTAGACTTTGATTACTTAACCAAAGCACATTCTATATAGTTTTCCCAATTTTGTCTTTAGCACCTGACTTTTTTTAAATAGACAAAAACTTGAGTTCTATCCATTTCCATAACCTAGATTATAAAATTAATCTCGGGCTTTCTCGTTTAACGACTAATCCGTTCTTATTGTAAAAGATTTCTCATAATTCTGATCACCATTTGCTTCAAATCTTCCAAGACATTACTCAATTTCCCGTCCGCCTATCATATTCAATGATCATTAATAAAGCTCAAGGACAGACTTTCGATAAGGTTGGGATCTACCTTGCTTTACTCATGGACAACTTTATGTAGCCTTCTCAAGAGCAAGGTCTATGAACAGTGTAAGAGTGAAAATTTGTCCTCAGAATAATTCTACTCATGGCCAGAGAAGAGGAACTACCTTCACTAGAAATACTGTATATAAAGAAGTTTTGTAAATTGTTTCATGTATTCCTCATTTTTTAAAATAAACATATACAAGTCAAATCTTATCACATTTTATTCAAACATGTATAAGTTGGGGAACAAGATAATTAGTATTGAAAATATCATTTCGTGTAATTTACACAGGTTTCGCTAGTTATTATTATTATTATTATTATTATTATTATTGGCTAATCTACATCCATAATTGGAAAAGCAGAATAAAATAAAACCAAGGGCTCCAACAGGGAAAAATAGTCCAGTGAGGAAAGGAGATAAGGAAATAAATAAACTATATGAGAAGAAATGAACAATTAAAATAGAATATTTTAAAAACAAAAACAACATTAAAACAAATTTTCCATGTAAAAACCATAAAAAGAGATTTATGTCAGCCTGTTCAACATAAATATATCCCATTAAGAAAGAGTTGTTACAATTAGGCATCATTCAGTTAACTGTAAATCAATTCACCTGACACTCATAATCAAATGATTCAAACTTTGATTCTAAAAGAATCTATTATATACGGATTTTTGATGAGAGAATCTTAAATATTGTCTATTATTACTTGCCAAGCTATAACCCTAGTTGGAAAACCAAGATGCTATAACCCTAAGGGCTCCAACTGGGAAAATAAACCAATGAGAAAAGGAAATAAGGAAATAAATAAACTCCAGGAGAAGTAATTAACAATTAAAATATATTGGGAATAATAACATTAGAATACATTTTTCATAAAATATAAACTATAAAAACTTTAACAAAACAAGAGGAAGAGAGATAAGATAGAATAGAGTACCCGAGTGTACCCTCAAGCAAGAGAACTCTAATCCAAGACAGTGAAAAACCATGGTACAGAGGCTATGGCACTACTCAAGACTAGAGAACAATGGTTTGATTTTGGACTGTCCTTCTCCTAGAAGAGCTGCTTACCATAGCTAAAGAGTTACTTCTACCCTTACCAAGAGGAAATCAGACACTGAAGAATAAATATATATATATGAACATATTTGGTTGTGGTGCATCTTAGTTTAAGTTTTGATATTTTTTCTCTGGGTTTATGTGAATGTGGTATTTCAATTAATTTTGTATGTTAATTTTTTTTTTTTTTTTTTTTTTTTGTTGTCTGTATGATATCTTTGGTTTTAAGTATAGTAATCATATTGGTTGTGTTTAGTTTTAAGAATATTGAGTTAAGGTTATGGTTGGTTTTCATGTCCTTTTTGTCTAAGAGTCCAGTTTATGATAACGTAAGGGGAAAGTCTGTGCAGAGGAGACATTTGTCAGTTAGTGTGATCAAGGGTGTGGGGGTTGTTTTTGCAACATCCTGCCACAGTTGGTGCCCTGGCCAACCTACTACCTAACAAAACTCAGTAATAATAAAATTCGACATTTAAAGGGTTAAGCACAAATAATTCAGTGAGAGTAAAATCTATATTTTTCAAATTTACTTTCCAGCCGTTTTTACACAATTTAATACTATTCCGAAAGTAATATTCACAGACATTTTGAGAAAACTCAAGACTAAGTCTGAGATAAAAAATCGTTACTGATTTTAAAACTTCCAGGATATTTGATACTTGTGGTGAAAATATGGAAGGATCTGAAAAATCATCTTCGAAATTTTTAAATAAATGTATATATGTATAGTATTGGATGCTTAAATATTCGTCAGACAAAATCGAGAATAGTCAATATCTACTTAATTTAATGATTAAGTAATTATACCGTGCTAGGGGGTATATCTTAGCAATCCATGCTCTTCGCCCTCCCCAAGAGATATTAGTTCACTAAACGTTCAGCTGCACTCCACAAGGCACTTGAAGAGTAGGAAGACCCAAGCCTACATGGCTGAGGACTATGGAGCGTGAAATAGGAGATGATGAATGGAGAAGTATTGAATTAAAAGCTCAAGATAGAGACGATCAGCGAAATCTAACCGAGGCCCTTTGCGTCAATAGGGATAGGAAGAGATGATGATGATGATGATGATGAATCATTACAATATCTGATCCTTAAAAATCATTGCTTGCACTATATTCCTGCTGCCATCCCTAAGGCCAAGGGAATGGCGGTATATATTAGGACTGAGTATCCTGCTTCTCACAAGTTCTGCTATGAATGTGGATGTCATGAGATTCAGGTAATAAAAGTTTGTGGCAGGCATAACAACTTTTTGTGTTCGATCTACCGGAATCCAGACGTAGATGATTCTATCTTTGATTGTCTTCTTACCATTATGGCTAAGATACAAGAAGATGATAGAAAGGCCTCTTTTGTCTTTGTTCGTGATTTCAATGTTCACCATAGGGAGCGGTTAAGTTCCGTTTCTCCTACTGATCACCATGGCTTAAGAGCTTTAAACTTTGCCTCTGAATCAGGCTGTGAAAATTCATAAGTGAAGCTACTCACATGTCTGGCAACTATTTGGACCTCATATACACTGACTCCCCTGGCATTATAATAAGTAAGGTTGGTTATCCAGTCGGGATATCTGATCATGCCTTGATTTCATTAGTAGTGAAGACTGAGCAGTCTGTCCCTGAGGTATCATACTCATGTAAGATTAATAAGAAATCTCAATCAGACTGAAATAATTATATGGTAGTCTTGATCCTGATGTCCATTTGAATGAGAATCTAGTCAACATAATTGATAGGCGTATCCCTTCTCCTGCGCTAAGGTAACGAGTGAAGGACAAACCGTGGTGCAATAATGATTGTAGATGTGCTTATTTGGAGAAGCAGGAGGCCTATCATCTTTGGAAGGGTAACAGATCAGATTTGAAAAGGAATAACTATACCCAGCTTAGAGATTTTACTCAAAGAGTTTATGCTTCAACTAACAAGGAATACAATCAAACCATAAAAGAAACCTTTTCTGGTACAACCCAGGAAGATAGGTGGTGGACTACCCTTAAATCTGCACTCTTTGGTGTTGATGTAACAGTTCCTCCTTTACTTAAAACAGATGGCTCAGTCACACACTGTTCAAAGGAAAAGGCAACCCCTATGGCTGATAAGTTTGACAGTAAACAAAGCAGAGTAATGAAAAACTCGAACTTCTTTATTCCTGTTCTCCTGAGGCTAAAGTAACTAGTTTGGCTTTTCAATCTCGTGAAATTAAAACTCTGATGATGACTTTGATGCTTATGGAGGTGTAGACCCAAATGGTATTTTTACTTTGTTTTTCATAAAGACTGCAGATTTCTTATCTCCAAAGTTATCTGCTATTTTGTGCAAGTTAGCAGGAAGAGGAGCTTTTAGCACTTGTTTGAGAATTAATTATGTTACTCCACTATGTAAATGTGTTTGTGGCAGCTCAAGTCCAACTGATTACCTCACAATTTCCATATCTCCCATATCTAGTTTTTGAACGCCTTCTAGCAAAACGTCTTAATCTGTTAGCTGAAGGTAATTATCTGTTCCCTAGTTTGCATTTTGGTTTTCGTAAAGGCCTTGGAACATGTGATGCCCTTCTTACAATCTCCAATCCTGTACAGAAATCCCTTAAGTGTGGTCAGGAAGTTCGTATGATTGGCCTTGATTTTAGTGTTGCCTTTGAACGTGTTAATCATGAGGCCCTTGTTTTCAAACTCAAACAATTGGGGGAGGGTGGGTCGTTCCTTAGCATTATTATTGAATTTTTAAGTAATAGATCTCAAAGAGTTGTTGTTGATGGGCCCCCTAGTGAATACAGGAATGTGATATCTGGAATTCCACAGGGTAGTGTTCTTGGCCCAATACTTTTCATACTATATACACATGACCTGTGGTTTGGGCAAGAAAACAAGCTTGTTGCATATGCAGATGATGCTACTCTCTTTGCATCAATTCCATCTCCTGAATGTAGATCTGGGATAGCTGAATCCCTTAATAAACCTAGATAAACTTAGTGCATGGTGCAAATTATGGGGTATGAAGTTAAGTCTTAACAAAACTCAAAGTATGATTGTAAATAGGTCAAGGACAGTGGCTCCTCAACGTCCCGATCTCAGCAGTGATAATGTTTCGTTAACTTTGTATGACTCTTTAAAAATTTTAGGTGTGATTCTCGCCAACAAATTTACTTTGGAGAAACACATTAGGTCTGTGTCTTCTTCAATTGCACAAAAAAGGTGGCTTATTGAGAAAGTCTTTTAAGATTTTCGGTGATCAATCTATTCTGAAGAAGTGTTTCAATTCATCCATTCTACCTTTTTTTAGAGTATCATTCTCCTGTGTGGTCTTCAGCTACTGATTCTCATCTTAATTTGTTGGACAGGAAGTTACGGTCTATTAAATTTCTTATTCCTGATCTAGATATAAATTTTTGGCACCGTTGTTCAATTAGTTCATTATGCATGTTGCATAAGATTTTTCATAATTCTGACCCTCCATCACATTCAGATCTTCCCGGACAGTTCCATCCTGTTTGTCATACTAGCCATGCAGTTAATTCTCATAGTCAGGCTTTCTCCATCATAAGGATTAACACTACACAGTATTCTCTAAGTTTTATTCCAGCTGTGACCAAGTTGTGGAATGATCTTCCAAATCGGTTAGTAGAATCAGTAGAACTTCAAAAGTTCAAACTTGCAGTAAATGTTTTTATGTTGAACAGGCTGACATATGTCTTTTTATAATTTATATGTGACACATCTGTTTTGATGTTACTGTTTTCAAAATATTTTATTGTTCATTCTCTCTCATATCCTATATTTATTTTTTTTTCCTTTCCTCACTGAGCTATTTTTCCCCTGTTGGAGCCTTTGGGCTTAAAGCATCTTGCTTTTCCAACTAGATTTGTAGCTTTGCTAGTGATAATTACCAATTAACAATTTTATGCAAAATTTAATGTTTCATTATTCAACATTTAAGAATCTGTCAATTTTAACTAATCTCTAAAATCTAATGCACACAAAATGGCAGAGAATTTAAGAGTCAAAGGAATTAAAACTATTCAATAGATCTAATACTATGACCCTTTTGTACTTTCCTGGGTCAGTACTCAAAGGTTTCAACTCTACAAGCTAATAGTCCCATACACAATGCATATGGAACTTTATACTTACAATGTAAAGACTTCATGACTTCCAGAGATCTGATAATGACAAGGCGAAATCCAGGAATCCTCTTACATGCTTCCTTTGCTTTAAGGAACGTCATAATGTTTGGTAATTCGAAATAGTAGAGTTGGTCCTTCCTGAATCCCCAGGTCTTTCCCTCGAGTGAAGCTAACAATAACAACAACAACAACAATAATGATAATTATAATCATAATAATAGATATAAATATTAAGTCTGATAGCAATAATATTCATGCTACATTCTTTTGAGTAAGGCAATAATTTTTACTTTCTTTTTTGTTGTTGATTGATTGGTTTTGGGTTTTCTGGCAATCTGATATAAGATCATGGATGCAGATATCATTTATTATAAATGAATTATAAAAGAAAATTCATTTTAAAACCATGAAAGCAAACAGTTCAGTATAAAAGTCAAATAGTTTTCGGATGACTTGCTTCTGAAATAAATCTAAAAATGTCCCTAGTATCATACAACACATCCTGCCTAAAAATCTTGGTAAGAATAAACCTGTCATCCCCACCTTTAGCCTCAAATAGAAATCTATTTCTCAATAACTTACGGTTGGGCCATTCGGTCAATAAATGCCTCACTGTCAGGGTACCAGACACTCATCACAATATGGCTGGTGTTGACCAGTTATCAAAAACTCATGTCAAATGTGACCAATGCGAAGCCGACAAAGCGTATTCTCCTACTTTCAAGGCATCACATTATACCTCCAAGAACATATAAAACTCACTATTTCCCCCATCTTATTGCTGCCGCCAAATATTAGAAAAGAGGCTCTTTATGCTTTGTAAAAAATCATTACAGAAGAGGGTATATCTTCTTAGAAGCAATACAGCTGTGGCTTCCTTTGCCACTCTATCTGTGCAGGAACACAGCAAGATTGAAATCTGATACCTCTCAGCTAAATAATGACTACATGGTTACTAGAATTGAAAACTTTCAAAGCTTGTAGGACAGTTCTGGCATTACTAAAATTGTAAAATTGTCCTCCTCTTTTAATATCATTTATTTCAATAGTGGTTAATATGACATATAGTTTCGCAGTAAATATTAAAGATTCTGGGGGAAGTGCACCACTACAATTAAAGGCACTGCTCTATACTCCAAATCCAACACCAGCATCAGATTTGGAACCATCAGCAAAGATAAAACTTTAAATATTCCATATAAACAGAAGAGGCTTTTAAGTCAGTCATGTTCTTTTTGATGCCTTTAAAATATGTACAGAAAGACATCTCTGGTCATTTTCATTGTGGGGTTGTTGATATCCTAACCGGAAGAACCTTTCTCACTATATCAAAACTGTTTATTCATTGTTTTATCCTAAACCCATAAGCTTGAGGTGCAACTCGTAATACCTACAATTAATTATAGTGATTATAGTCTAAAAGGCTAATGAAGAAGTCTTTGCAACCTATACCAATACCGAACAATAGAAGACTTTCGGTGAAGGTCTAAAGGTAATTATCTGGCGTTAACTAGGAGTCTTAGAATGGGTGAAGTTCTCAAAGCTCCAGTAGCCAATCTGATGCTAGTATGGTGTATAGAATCTAAGATCCTTAATTAGCCTCGAATGGCTGATGAGTATATTTCACAACCATAACTAATTTGAAAAAAATAAGGCTTTGTATAATTCCAAAATAGTTTTTCTCCCTGTCTCCCATGCAGTGTGAAGCAAAACTTATAAAAAATTTATAGCCTCAAGATATTCTACTTTTAAAGATTTCAGGTGAGTAACCCATATCAACCAGCAGTCAAATATGAACCCTAAAAATCTGTTTATGTACATATCCTAATCTGAATGCACAGTACTCCCCATATACGACAGAAAAGGACAACAACAGATTTGTTTGTCGAACACTTAAATCCATTCATCCACTCAATGAATAATTTTGTCAATTGAGAGCTGCAGCTTTCTAGCTCCAGCAAATAATATGGAATTATCATCTTCAAAACGTGTTAAGAGGATATCTTAGCAAATGGCAGAGGATATCCCATTTAAGGCTAATGCGAATAGGATTAATCTCTATTTGTTGAAATAAAAACAACAATGGCAGAAATAGGAGTAGCAGTAGACAGATACAACATTATTGATAGTTTAGTGGAAACTTTGATTATACTCTATCTATAGACACATAGTTAAAGCCAACTCACGACTTGGTAAGTTTCACTGAAAACATTATTAACCAAGCCATGATCACCACTGATCAGATGTATATGTCCAGTCTCTAGGATACTGTGTGATGATCTGACTTTTGGTTATTATCATTATTATTACTAGCTAAGCTACAACCCTAGTTAGTAAGGCAGGTTAAGCCCAAGGGACACAGCAGGGAAAATAGACCAGTGAGGAAAGGAAATAAAGAAACAGATAGAATGGTGTGCCTGAGCGAATCCTTAAGATACCCTAAAAAATAACGACCTCTAGAAGAATACCACTTCAGTAATCAAACTTTCATATAACACCACATTAAAATCTCCAAGCATGACACGTCGTCGAAACAACTTAAAAAATAAAGAAAATCTATAAACAATTAAAAATCAAATTACAAAATACATAGAAAAGTAAGAAGAGCTATGGCTAAGATGTATGGTACCTTGAATATCACAATAGCACTGCAATTTCAGAATACTTAATGAAGCAAGGATTCCAACCGCACTTTAAAAGGTACCATTACATTCACTTTGAAATTGTACGAGCATAGACCGAGATTAATCATACCTACAAGAAGAATGAAAGACTCCTCCGCTAGAATGAAAAAACTGACATCCTAATAGAATACGAAATGCCTCACTCTCTACGGAAAGAAAAGCACTTCTTAGATCTAGGGACTCAAGGTCTAAAGGCATCAACGGAGGTCATCCTGGCGATAAGAGCCTAGCAGATGAAGATGGTGATAAGGAAGAGGAGATGAAATAATATCCTGGGGGGAGTTGGTGACATCCAGGCAAGAGTACAAAATTTCAATCATAGTAGATCAAAAGATAGAACTTTTTCCTACATTAATACCACCAATCTCTAAATATAAGGGAAAGGAGTACCAGAGAATTAATTTGTTAAATTTTAAGATTAACAAAGCCATGGCCCTGGATTCATCACCTGTTATTAGAAATTATTTAGAACTATTGGAAACATAAGTCATACAATGATAGGCAACATAGTAGCTCTAACTGAAATGTGACCATCACAATAATAAAGTAATCCTTCCCCATGTCATAATTCACCTATCGTGCCATCAGTACATAGCAAATTTATAAATATATGGTATTGTAAGTAAATCTATATTCTGGACTCTTTTTCTATACAGCAGTTTTTGGGGCAGATAAGTTTTATTCTTTTTTTTGGGGGGGGGGAGGGGGGCAGATAGGTTCTATCATTTTATCAGATTTTAATTCCCTTTCCGTTGAAAATAACAATCTTTAGGCCTAAAAATTAATATATTAAATTATGTACCTAAATAAAAATACTGAAATTTCGCTCGGTAGCAAGACTGCAATGCTTAGTGTGCTGTAAGTGACATAAAGAAAAACACACCTCTATAGAAAAAAATATTGGAAAGCCTGAGGAGGATAGCCTTACTGTACTTTCCCAGTCACTTTTGTCAAAGCATGCTATTGGCCAGTGAAGGGGACACCACAAATCCGAGCACGCTCATCTACATCCTTAGTACTGACTTCCTGCTGGATCAGGATCACTCTCATGCACAATGCAGCATTCAGTATCTAACGCTGTTCTGTTTTCTTCTACGCATAAGTACACAATATTACTCTGCATTGTTAACGGTGTTCTGTGGTGCTATATTATATTTTGGCAAAATCTATGAATTGCTTTTAAGCCGTATGATGCCAGCCAAACGTTTTGAACCTCCTAAGACTTCTGGCAGTGACCCAAGCATCGAAGAAAGAGGTTTACTATAGAAGAGAAGATAAAACTCCTTGACATGTTTAAGAAAGGGAGAAATTAACCAGACGTAGGCCACCATTACGGCATCAATAAATTTACTGCTCGCTACATCTTGTAGGAAGAAACAAATACAAGGATGACACCAAAGGTCATTTTCAACAAGAGAGCAAAAAGGATGGTAACTTCCCACAATGAGGCCATCGTAAGCGTGGGGTCAGCATTAGTTGTTTGGATAAGTGATTGGATGGAGAACATTGCACTGGATATCAACACTATATACGAGAAAGCCAGGCAACTTTACTGCAAGTTTACGGACGGTGGTGTCATGAGATTCAGGTAACAAAAGTTTGTGGCAAGCATAACAACTTTTATTTGTGTTCGATCTATCAGAATCCAGACATGGATGATTCTTTCTTCGATTGTCTTCTTACCATTATGGCTAAGATACAAGAAGATGATAGAAAGGCTTCTTTTGTGTTTGTTGGTGATTTTAATGCTCACCATAGGGAGTGGTTAAGTTCTATCTCTCCTACCGATCGCCATGGCTTAAGAGCTTTAGACTTTGCCTCTGAATCAGGCTGTGAGCAAATCATAAATGAAGCTACTCACAGGTCTGGTAATTGCTTGGACCTCGTATACACTGACTCCCCTGGCGTTATAACTAGTAAGGTTGGTTCTCCAGTCGGGACATCTGATCATGCCTTGATTTCATTAGTAGTAAAGACTGAGCAGCCTGTCCCTGATATATCATATTCTTGTAAAATTTATATGAAATCCCAAGCAGACTGGAATGGGATTTTGTATGATCTTTTGTGCTTGAATCGGTCACAATTATATAGAAGTGTAGATCCTGCTGTCCCTTTGAATGAGAATCTAGTCAACATAATTGATAGGCGTATCCCTTCTTGTGTGCTAAGGTATCAAGTGACGGGCAAACCATGGTTCAATGATGATTGTAGACGTGCTTATTTGGAGAAGCAGGAGGCCTATCATCTTTGGAAAGGTAACAGATCAGATTTGAACTGGAACAACTATACTCAGCTTCGAGCTTTTGCTCAGAGTGTTTATGCCCCAACTGAAAAGAAGTACAATTTAACCATAACAGAAACCCTTTCTGGTACAACTGAGGAACATAAATGGTGGTCTACCCTTTAATCTGCACTCTTTGCTGTAGATGCAACAGTTCCTCCTTTACTTAAACCAGATGGCTCAGTCACTCACTGTCCAAAGGAAAAGGCAACCCTTTTGGCTGATGTCTTTGACAGTAAACAGAGTAATGAAAAACTTGAACTTCCTCATTCCTGTTTTCCTGGGGCTAAACTAACTAGTTTAGCTTTTCGATCTCGTGAGATTAAAGCTCTGTTGATGGACCTTGGTGCTTATGGAGGTGTAGACCCAAATGGTATTTTTCCTTTGTTTTTTATAAAGACAGCAGATTTCTTAGCTCCAAAGTTATCTGTTATTTTGCACAAGTTAGCAAGAAGAGGAGCTTTTAGCACTTGTTGGAGAATTGGTAATGTTACTCCTCTATGTAAATGTGTTAATGGTAGCTCAAGTCCCACTGATTACAGCCCAATTTCCATAACTCCCATATTATCTAAAGTTTTTGAACATCTTCTGGCAAAACGTCTTAATAGGTGTGCTGAAGGTAACCATCTATTCCCTAGTTTGCAATTTGGTTTTCGTAAATGCCTTGGAACATGTGATTCATTTCTTACAATCTCCAATGCTGTACAGAAATCCCTTGATTGTGGTCAGGAAGTTCGTATGATTGGCCTTGATTTTAGTGCTGCCTTTGAACGTGTTAATCATAAGGCCCTTGTTTTCAAACTCAAACAGTTGGGAGTGGGTGGGCGGTTTCTTAGCATTATTATTGATTTTTTAAGTAATAGATCTCAAAGAGTTGTTGTTGATAGGCACCATAGTGATTATAGGAATGTGATGGCCGGTGTTCCACAGGGTAGTGTTCTTGGCCCATTACTTTTCATACTATATACACATGACATGTGGTTTGGCCTAGAAAACAAGCTTGTTGCATATGCAGATGATGCTACTCTCTTTGCATCAATTCCATCCCTTTAATGTAGATCTGGGGTTGGTGAATTCCTTAATAGAGATTTAGCTAAGATTAGTGCATGATGCAAATTATGGGGTATGAAGTTGAATCCTAACAAAACTCAAAGTATGATTGTAAGTAGGTCAAGGACGGTGGCTCCTCAACATCCGGATCTCAGTATTGATAATGTTTCTTTAAATTTGTATGACTCTTTTAAAATTTTAGGTGTGATTCTCGACAGCAAATTTACTTTTGAGAAACACATGAGGTCTGTGTCTTCTTCAATTGCACAAAAAATTGGCTTATTGAGAAAGTCTTACAAGATTTTCGGTGATCAATCTATTCAGAAGAAGTGTTTTAATTCTTTCATTCTACCTTGTTTTGAGTATTGTTCTCCAGTCTGGTTTTCAGCCACTGATTTTCTATCTTAATTTTTTGGACAGAAACTTACGGTCTATTAAATTTCTTATTCCTGATCTAGATATTAAATTAATCTTTGGCACCGTTGTTCAATTAGTTCATTATGCATGTTGCATAAGATTTTTCATAACTATGACCATCCTTTACATTCAGATCTCCCGGGACAATTCTATCCTGTTCGTAATACTAGGCAGGCAGTTAATTCTAATAGCCAGGCCTTCTCCATCATGAGGCTCAATACTCTAAAAGTTTTATTCCAGTTGTTACCAAGTTGTGGAATGATCTTCCAAATCGGGTAGTTGAATCAATAGAACTTCAAAAATTCAAAGTTGGAGCAAATGTTTTATGATGACCAGGGTGACATGAGTCTTTTTATAGTTTATATATGACATATCTGGTTTTGACGTTGTTAATAGTTTATATAGGACATATCTGTTTTGACGCTGTTACTGTTTTTAGAATGATTTATTGTTAATTTACTCTCATCATTTATTTATTTCCTGGGCTATTTTTCCCTACTGGAGCCCTTGGGCTTATAGCACCTTGCTTTTCCAACTAGGGTTGTAGCTTGACTAGTAATAATAATAATGATAATAATAATAATAATAATAATAATAATAGTCAGAACCATCTAAGGCATCTTCCACCAATTCACGTTAAAAGTGCAAGTGGGACTGCCCTGATACTATTACCTTGTTTTTTTTTCTTTCTTTTTTTCATCACTTTTCCAAACTTTAGAACACTCTTCTTATACTTTTCATATCTCCTCCTCCTCTATTATCGTGATATATATATACATATGTGTATATATATATATATATATATATATATATATATATATATATATATTATATATATATATATATATATATTATATATTATATATATATATATATATATATATATATATATATATATATAAGTGATTTAATTTAAACCTGTTCCGTCTTATTTTAGCATACTATTTGATCTGGTCTAAGTCCTCTATGATCATATGACATCTTATTCCTTTAACATCATCTCCCACCTCATAAGTTTAGCCTAAATATGATCTAAAACCTCTGTTGTTATGTTCAATCTCATCTATCTAATCTAGCCCTAGTCTAAGAGCTATTACTGATGGATTAAACATACTGAGACCATTACCGTGACGGAAGATGTATGTTGCGTTTCTATCGCTGATGTCATCTATAGTAGTCTCCAGAGGTCCAAGACTGGCAAACTTACACAGGAAGCCATTGCCGTTGAATTCTGATGATACCGCCATGCATCTTGGATTTTTAAGGCAGTGGATGCGACACATACCTGAAATTGTTCTGCATTTTAGATTAGTTTGGCAATGTATTTATAAACTAGAAACAACTAATATTTTTCTATACATTTAGCACTTTCCAATATGACAGAATGTCTAAGGAAGCAAAAATGTCTTGACTGTTAGAAGCTGATTTGGTAGTAGTTCAATGGTGGTTTTTAGTTATGTAATGGAGGTACGGGAGCCATTTGGAGAAGAGGAGAGCAAGGTCTATGAATAATGTATCCTATAGACCTTCCAGATGATGCAAGGGTGAATACATGAAGCAAGAGATTAGAATGAGAGTTGGTGACATTAGTTCTGCCATTTGTAGGTGACACTGCAGGGATGAGTGAAGGTTGAGAGGTGAATAAGGCATCAAATAGAAGAGTAAAAGCAAATAGGGTGAAATTAAAAAAAGAAACTATGGAAGCAAAAGTTCGAGATACATAAAGCAAATCTTGAGGGTGCCCTTGAATTGAGGGAACAGGGGTTGTTAAATAAGAATGACAGAAAAAGGGAGGGAGCTGCTTAGAAAGATTGCATGTGAATCGTATGTGGAAGAAGGGGACCTAAAGGTAAGACCAAACAAATAAAACTGGTATGAAAGGAGGACATTAGAAAGAGGTTCAATCTTTACTAATATTTGAAGCACAAGTCTTATCAAAGATGAAAATTCTGTACTCTGTATGATAATCTTTGCTGCATAAGATTGGGAATTACCTTGCATTAATTCTGGTTAGGTTACACTTCACTGATTACGCACTTACATTCCTGATTAGTAGTCATCGTCGAGGTCACGCTGGTGTCATTTATTATCTTCCCAACAGCCATAAAGAAGTTGCCATATATATTACTCTCTATGTACAGGACGGAAGGTTGGCCTGAAGTGCAGGAAAAGGTTGAGGTTGAGGTTGGCTGGGGATACACAGGGAACTGTGCAGCTAGGAGAGTGCTTAAAGATACCACAATGAGAAAGCGAAGTAGCCACATTAGGATCATTTTGGGGTTCTGCAAACATAAAAAGAACATGGTGTATATATAAATAGATAGATATACAGATAGATAGGCTACCTGTGTGCAGGATAAAGATTGCATTAAGGCAAGATCTAGATATAGTTTCATGACCCTTTAGAGCTAGTCTTCAGCTGGGCAAGTGGTTTACTCCTATTGTTACAGGGGAATATCATCTTGTAATCACCTGTTATGATGGACTTCCTGAAGGTACTTTGTTACCTCCGCCAACAAAGTTGGAACGAAGTTATGTTTTACCCCTTGTTTGTGTGTGTTTATGAACATCTTCCTGTCCATAATTGTAATAGTAGAGTAATAAAACTTACAGGGATTAACTGTTATGTAAAAAGCTGGAAATGATTAAATATTGAAAGTTCAAAGTCACGGTCAAGCAAAATGTCCAATTTACGTAATCAGCCATAACTGTGGACATTGATGTCCAAAATCTCAATGATGAGGATGATGATGAAATACATATTAGAATCAGCTACGTCCATTCTTCTATTATCTATACTGAAATTCATTGTCGCATCTTAACAATCTTCCTTGTTGCTATTTATCCTTACTAATCATAATTTCTCCTCCTCCAAACAATTTAAATGTCTTATACTAGCATCTGCAGGTTCTCTTTACTATCAATAACCAGTACTGTGTTGTTTTTAGAAATGAATATTTCCACAATAGTCTAACGCTACATTTTCTTTATTAACAATATTGCAAGCATAATTACAAATTCTTTCTCTGACTTCTCACATCATTTCATCTATACAGAATGTAGTAATCCAAAGAGGCATTACACACTCCTATCAAACCTGTTATTCTAACAACAGTACATGTCCTCACACACGTTTCCCTTTCATCACAAAAACTTTGCATTGTTCCCAGCAAGTTTTCTTCAATGCAATACTTTCTTAACACCATCCATATAGCTTCTCTGTTGTATCTGTTATAAACTTTTTCCTAATCTATGTATTCCACATGTAGCTCGTTTCCTCTGCATTCAAACTTCTCTGTACAATGGTACTTTTCCTTATAAGACTTTCTGTAACATGCTTTACTTTCTCAATCAGTTATCCCATTATGCATATTCCCTGGCTGACTATGCAACACCATGACCTATAACTACCACATTTGCCTCTAACACTATTACTATTGAACAGCAAACGTCTCTTTCCTCTAACATACTCCTCCAGAACCTTTCCCTCACCCAGATATAACTTATAAACCCTGGTCGACCATCAATTCACATTATGACAACCATACTACATCTCACTTGTAATTCAATCCACTCCAAGTGTCAGTCCTTTGTTTAATCTCTTAATTGGCTCCCTCATGTTCTCAATAATCAACACCACAAATATTCCTTGAGTACTGTCTCTCTTCCAAATACTAACTCCATCGACGTCTATATCAGCACTTTTATATTCAAAGATCCATTTGATTACAAGAACAGTCCATGTTAGAGTATATGTAATATCTTAAGGGCACAAGTCAACTGAATTTTAAATACCTATGACATCCAAAATACAATATCTGTTTTATTAGAACAGGAATTAAATGGGCTCATAAATGATTCCAGGCACATATCTAAGATGTAATATGCTTTCAGGTGAACTATATATGTATGTATATATATATATATATATATATATATATATATATAAACATGAATGAATAGAGGTCATAAACCATTATGAACTAAAATATGGATACAAAATTGATGTGTAGAGTACACGAACACTATTCATACACACATATATATGTATATATATAAATATATATGTATATATATTCCTTTCTGAGTGGGGATAACTTAATTACCGTGGTGAAAGGGTTTGTGTATCGCCACCATCAGCAAAGCTGTGGGCTATCAGACAGGTCTCCTCAATCACTAAACTCCAGTTGGCCGGCAGGGTTATGAAAATTGGCCAAACCTCAGACATAAATAAAGATTTAAGGCCACTCACGAATGGCAGAAGTAAGGGAAAGTGACAAGGCCCTTGCCAGCAGGAAAATGCCCTAGAGACTGACCATATATACATAGGATCAGCGCCCAAACCCCTCACCTCCACCCTAGCCATAATCAGGGAGAGCCAGAAAATGGCTGCTGATGACTCACTAGGTAGACCTATAGTCTGCACCATAAACCTCACCCTTAGCTCACAAGGATGGTGCGGTGGCAGACACTAAAGAAATTATAGTTTGAGCAGGACTGGAATATCAGTCCGACGAGCACCAGGCAGGGACGCTTCCAATAGGCCACCACTGCAGGCCTTTGTCCTGAAGTGGACTAGAAACAACTGCATCTTGTTGTTGTTTTATACATACATACATACATACAAACACACACACACGCACATATATATATATATATATATATATATATATATATATATATATATGTATATATATATACAATATATATATATATATACAGTATAAATATATATATATA
>NC_090755.1:66965308-67002808 GCF_036898095.1 Palaemon carinicauda
CTTGTCCCTTCCCCCTCTATCTCCGTAATGGCCTAGCCATTACTGTACTGTACCTTGCCGGCCGGCAGAGCTGGCCGGCAGGGGTCTTACTGTACTGTACGTCGTTCTACTTCTGGACCTAGTATAGGTTGGGATGTGGAATTGACTCAGCCCATTGCCGGCCGGCAGAGCTGCTGGCCGGCAAGGGTCTTATGTTTTCGAGTGCTGCCCGGACCTCTCTTGGTCCCTCATCCATGCCTGCCGGCAGAGCCGGACGGCATTGGTCAAGGAAGCCTGAATTAGTTTCTCCCCTTCCTTATATGCACTCTTTCGGTTGCCGGGCTTGGAGGTTGTGTACACTCTTATCCCGGCATCCATTCTATTTTTCTTCTAGTGCTCTACCTGTCCCGGCTGCCGGCCTATGAGGCCGGCAGCCGGGCAGGTGTAGTCCTCTGGTTCTTTTGCTGCCGGCTGGCATCGGTCTTGTACCTTTGCCGGCCGGCTTATGTCAGTCCTTGTCTGCCGGTCACCAAGAGTGTGGCCGGCAGCTGGGTACTACCTTGTGTAGTTGCTGGCCGGCAGCCATTGCCGGCCAACACTGGCTGTTACCGGCCGGCAGTTGCTGCCGACCGGCACAGGCATTTGAACCAGAGTGCTGCCGCCCTATAGCTGTTAAGTAGTATACTTTAAAGCTAGTTGTGGTGTGTGCCGGCCGGCAAAGGCAGGCCGGCACACATCCCCCTATACTGTACTAGTATTCTTCTGTATAGCATATACAGTAAGAAGAAAACTATAGTAAAGGTTTTGGTACAGCACTGTATCTTCTAACACTATTGTGTTTTTTTGCACATCCCTTTGCTGTTGCCCTCAGATAGGAAGCTGAGTTCTTCCCTGTCTATTATCCAGGATTTTAAAATCATTGCTTAGGTGTGAGCTCCACCTGTTTCCTCTGGAAACCTTGCATTGGTTACTCTAGAAGAGATAAACCATTTTTGATTTTATTATCTGGAAGGCTGCAACAATGGGTTGTGAGGGAAACACAAGTGTGTGTCTTTCCTTTCTGAATTGTTATGCTATACTATGCATATCCAGTGATACATAGTGATACATATCACTTGATACTCATGGAAATTTCTTCTCTTTACAGAAGGACACTCCGAAGTGGGGAAGTGCTTTCTGCAATGTCAGCAGCAAGAACCTCTGCGGACATGAGTTTTGTAGGAGACACGCAGCATACGCTGTCTCCAAGGATGATCTCCGGTATTGGGACCCTCAGGTATGTACTGTGTGCACTAACCTGATTATTGAGACATTTAAATAGCTAGGAAGAAGCTTCGTACCTGGGTAAGGGGCTTCCAAAAGAACACTTCTGGCCCTTATCTTCCAAGTGAGAAGATGAGGGCGTATCTTTTCCCTAAGGCATCAGCTGATGCAGTGATTCCCCAGCCTCAAGAGGAGATCCCCTAAGTTCAGATCCAGGTGGATGCTGAAGTCGCGGTCGCGATGCAAGACATCCAGCTAAATGACAGGATGTCTGATGTGGACGGGTGTCAGGAGGAAGACCTCCTGGCAGAAGCCCAGGATGAAGTTCAAGCCCCTCTACATCGGCCGGTCTCCCAGTAGAGCTGGGACAGGCCCTCTCTTCTATTGTTGGAATGATCCAACAAATGCAGAAGGAGAATCAGGAGAAGGCGGCTGCAATGGAACTGCGAATGCAGTGCCTTGCAGAATCACATGGGCCCCAGAAAAAGCTCAATGTGAAAGACCTTCCCTTGTGCTCAGATGCTAACCCATGGAGGTATGCTGAGCACATGCCGATGACGACTGGAAAGATCGTCATCTCGGATAAGCTGGGCTCAGTTCCCCTGGAGGGTGGAATTCTGGCCCAGCAAGGCATCATATCCGGACTGTTATGTCCGGCTGAGGAAGGAACCAGCTTCAAAGGAGGAGACAGAGCCGAAGGAGGTCATAGTGATGGACCATGCTAAGGCTCAAGCTCTACTTTCATCCTCGATGAAAGAGAGGGGCTTCTCTAACTCAAAGGTAGCTGCATTGAATAGGAAGCTCCCTTCCTTTGTGTCCTCGCCTACTAGAGCCTTCCCCCTTTTACAGAAAGGGTTTCTGGCTGTACTAAAAGCAATCGAGGCCGGCAAGTCTTGCCCCTCCCTAGAGGAGTGTAAACCCTTGTCGCTGGCCCTGCCTATGGACCACAAAGACTGGAAGGACGTCCATCTTACGTTCTCAGTGGGAAAGTTGGAGGCTGATATTGCCGGACGTCAGTTCGGCAAGGACCTCCCTAAGCTGTCTGACTTTCTTTTGCGAAGTGAGTTCGATACAAAAGAAAGACTGACTGCCTCAATGTCTCTTCAGACTACTCTCGAGACGATGGCAAGTGACCCCAAGGTCCATGAAATGTTCATGGTAGTGGCCAAGCCTCATCTGGCCACAGTGACGAAGGACCTTTATGGCTTCGTCAAGGCAAGGAGAGCTTGTAGGGAGTTCGTGTTTACCTCGGCTACGGTGAGGCACGAGCTAAAGAAACTAATCTCCTCCAACATTTGGGGAAAAGACCTTTTTCCCTACCGACTTGGTCAAAGAAGTTGTTGATAAAGCCGCCTTGGAGAATAGAAACCTTCTCCAGAAGTGGGGCCTGGCTATCAAAAGAAAGTCTTCCCCGGATGAGGGTCCTCAACCAAAGAGGAAGACTATGAGGACTAGGCTACCGTCTCGGCCAGCCAAGCCTCTTAGACAGCAACAGCAACTGCAATTGCCATTGCCCCCAGTGCCCCAGATCGTGGCACAAACCCCGACCACCTTTCAGTGGGTACCCCAGGCCGTGTCGACACAGTCCACGGCAGTCACCCCAGCGTTCGAAGGGCAGTCTACTTCCTTTCGAGCAAAGCCTAGAGGAGCAGCCAGAGGCTCGTCTAGACGCCCCTCAAGGGGAAGGGGATTCAGGGGTGGTCGTGGTCAGGACGGCAGTCCAAGTGAGGTGATACCGGTAGGAGGGAGACTTCTGAAATTTCGGGATCGGTGGACCTTCGATCCCTGGGCCCACAGCCTACTCAAGAATGGACTGGGCGGGAGCTGGTACAGCACTCCACCCCCGTACCTTCGGTTTTTCCAACACTCCACCCCCGTTATGGAGGATTACGTTCAAGAACGGTTGGAGAAAAAGGGTGAAGCCCATCAATTTCTAAGGGAGGCTGTTTTGTGTTCCCAAGAAAGACTCGGAAAAGCTCAGAGTCATTCTGGACTTGTCGCCACTTAACAAGTTCATAGTGAATTGCAAATTCAAATTGCTAACACTGCAACACATAAGGACCTTACTGCCCAAGAGGGCATATTCCGTTTCTATAGACTTGTCAGACGCCTACTGGCACATTCCAATTAGCCATCGACTCTCCCCCTACCTAGGGTTCAGGCTACAACGAAGACTATACGCCTTCGGAGCCATGCCATTCGGGCTAAACATAGCCCCAAGGATTTTTACGAAGCTTGCGAGCGTAGCTCTCAAACAATTTCGCCTAAAGGGAATTCAGGTAGTAGCCTACCTGGACGACTGGTTGGTGTGGGCAGCATCCGAGACAGAATGCTTGCAAGCTTCCAGTCAAGTGATCCAGTTCCTAGAGTACCTAGGCTTCAAGATCAACAGAAAAAGTCTCGACTTTCTCCATCTCAAAAGTTCCAGTGGCTAAGATCCACTGGGACCTTTTGTCACACCGTTTCTCCACCCCGGCGAAGAAAAGGAAGGAGATAGCGGGTTCTGTCAAGAGACTTCAAGATTCCGAAAGGATATCAAGACACGAACAGGAGAGAGTACTGCGCTCTCTCCAGTTTGCTTCGGTGACAGACCCAGTGCTAAGAGCACAGCTAAAGGATGCAATCGGAGTTTGGAGAAGTTATGCATCAAACGCGTGAAGAGATCTGAGAAGACCAGCCGCTTCGGCTAAGTACTCTTCTCAGGCCTTGGTCCCAAGCCAGACATCTAAAGAAGTCAGGTTCTTCTTCAGCCACCTCCCCCGTCGGTGACGATTCACTCAGACGCCTCGAAGGAGGGATGGGGAGGTCACTCTCATCGGAAAAAAGTCCAGGGGACTTGGTCCAGGCTATTCAAGACCTTTCTCATAAAACTTTCTAGAAGCTAGGGCAGTGCTCCTTACCTTAAAGAAAGTCTCCCCGCGTCATTCGTTCCACATAAAGTGGTAATAGACAGCGAGGTAGTTGTGAGATACTTGAATCGACAAGGATCGAGGTCACCACCTCTCAACTAGGTGATGTTGGCCGTCTTCCGATTGGGGGAAAAGAAGAAGTGGTACCTGTCGGCAGTTCACCTTCAAGGAGTCCGCAATGTGACAGCGGACGCTCTATCCAGGTTCACACCGATAGAGCCGGAATGGTCCTTAGACGCAGGATCATTCTCCTTCATTCTGAATCAGTCCCAGAACTGCAGATAGACCTCTTTGCGACGAAAGACAACAAGAAGTTGCCCCTGTACGTGCCCCGTACGAGGACCCCTTAGCGGAAGCAGTGGACGCGATGTCCCTCGACTGGAACATATGGTCCAAGATTTATCTGTTCCCTCCTCACAACCTTCTGTTGAGGGTCCTCAACAAACTGAGATCCTTCAAAGGGTAGCGGCAATAGTGGCCCACAAGTGGCCGAACAGCGTGTGGTTCCTCCTGGCATTGGAACTGTAGCTGAAGTTTGTACCACTACCAGATCCAGTTCTGACCCAGCGAGTCCAGAAGTCAACTGTCTGCGCTTCATTACAGAAAACCCGGACCCTGCAGTTCATGATTTTCTCTCCCTAGCGGTGAGGAAGCGTTTCGGGATTTCGAAAGCCAGTATAGACTTCCTTGAGGAATATAAATGCAAATCTACTAGAAGGCAATATGAGTCATCTTGGAGAAAATGGGTGGCCTTTTGTCAAGGCGAAGATTCCGCAGGAGATCTTGACAGACTTCTGCTTATCTTTTTTCCCCACCTCCATGGTCAAGGGTTGGCAGCGAACACGATTTCAGCGTGTAAGTCTGCTTTGACAAGACCCATTCTATATGCCTTCCAGGTCGACCTAGGTAACGAGATCTTTAATAAAGTCCCAAAAGCCTGTGCTAGGCTCATACCTTCAGCACCTCCAAAGCCCATTTCATGGTCTTTAGACAAGTTCTTCATTTCGCTTCTCTGTGAGCAATGAAGTGTGCGTTAAAGGATTTGACACAAAAAGTTATTTTCCTATTTTGCACTCGCGTCCAGGGCCAGGGTTAGTGAGATTGTAGCCTCTCGAGAGAGGCAGGTCGTGTTCAGTTCCTGGATGGGGAAGAACTGAACCTGTTTCCGGATCCTACGTTTCTCGCCAAGAATGAGTTACCCACCAACAGGTGGGGTCCCTGGAGAATCTGCCCTCTGAAAGAAGATGCATCTCTATGTCCAGTAGAATGCCTAAAGGTCTATCTTCATAGAACTTCAGACTTCAAGGGTGGTCAACTATTCAGGGGAGAAACATCAGGCTCAAATTTATCTCTGAATCAACTCAGAGCGAAAATCACATATTTTATTCGCAGAGCGGATCCTGACAATACACCCGCAGGTCACGATCCGAGGAAAGTTGCCTCATTCTTAAATTTCTTTAATTGTATGGATTTTGAACATCTCCGTTCATACACTGGCTGGAAGTCTTCCAGAGTGTTCTTTCGCCACTATGCGAAGCAAGTAGAGGAACTAAAAGAGATCTGTGGTAGCAGTGGGTCGCGGTGTTAACCCTACTGTTTAACTCTGCGAGGAACAGTGGTCTTAATTGGGACGATTAATTCCAGGGTGAGTGTGTAGTTACATACTGTACTACAAACTAAGTGAGGGCACTGTGTTGCCCATCCAGACTGTTCCATTTCCGAAGGTGAACCTAGCATACATGCAGACATGTGTGCCGAGCGTTTCTAACGCTAATGTCATTGATTTGTAATACAGGCTTTTATGACTTGGATACCTCGGTATCTTAAAAGTGGCATCTAATGTTTTTTCTTTCAGACAAACAAGCTCTGTTTACTATCATACTTATGCTTAAAGTTTTGGGTTATCCTCTTCTTATATATATATATATATATATATATATATATATATATATATATATATATATATATATATAATTGTGGTTAACCTGTCTATTTATTGCCTGTCAATAATCTGGTTCTTGAGAACCTTGCGTCTCCTTCACCTGTGTCAATTTATTGGTATAATTGAGCATTCATTCTATGTACCTTATCTGGGATAATTCTAATAGAATTGTTCCTTTATGCAAGCTATGTTGCATTGGTTTTCCTCCTATGCGGATATAAAACCTTTGTCCAATACAAGTATTGTGCGGAAAACTGGTCGATATTTCATATTGACGCAGTGGTCCTTTACAAACTATGCTTTACTTAATATAGGGCGAGACCACTATATTAGCTTGCCTGGTATTCATACATAGATATATGCACTCTTCGAGACTTTTCCAGAGTCTAGTAGGACTCTTCCCTGTAGGGGGCAGGAAGCTCTAACATAGTTTATAGTTAGTTGAAAAGATGTATAACGGTAACATCTTAGGTCTCTAGGTCTAGTCGCCAGGGAAAAAATTACCTCCGGGGAGTACGGCACGTTCTGAGAATCCACAGATACAGTAATGCTCTGGTACACTTCCATCAGGACGACATGGCTTGAGCCCAAAAAACAGATTTTGAGCGAAGCGAAAAATCTATTTTTGGGTGAGATGGCCATGTCGTCCTGATGAACCCGCTCTTGCCTTTCTAAGAAAGGGCTGTAGGACCCCTCCCTACATACAGTATCTGTAGCACCTCGTGTACGCTACAAGGAATACAGATGGCGCCAGGATTGGCGCCAGGCACGCATACGAATCGGGGGATAGGGAAGCCTTGGGAGCGGCTCCCCCTTTTTCTTTCCCGAATTCGTATCTCGTCAATCACCTCCTACGAGACGAAATCTCTGTCCAGGATTTAGATTGCCATGTGACGTGTCTAGAATACGTCCTCTGATATGTCGCGATATCCCTTTCACGAGGGATACTCGCTCCAGGAGTTAGAATTCTGGTACCTTAAGGTAAATTCTCTGGGAATATCGCCGTAGTTGTAATATACCCTAGGAAGCTACCCTATAGGAACTTCCATCAGGACGACATGGCCATCTCACCCAAAAATAGATTTTTCGCTTCGCTCAAAATCCGTTATATATATATATATATATATATATATATGTGTATATATGTATATATATATATATGTATGTGTATATATATGTATGTGTCTATATGTATATATGCATATATGTATGTATATATATGTATGTATGTGTATGTGTGTATATGTATGTATATGTATTTGTATATGTGTATGCGTGTATATGTATATATATGTATATGTATATGTGTATGTGTGTATATGCATGTATATATATATATATATATATATATATATATATATATATATATTTATATATGTATGTGTGTATGTATATATGTATATGTATGTATATGTGTATATAAATGTATATATATGTATAGGCTATGTATACATGTTAATCATGTGTAAAAAAGAATTTATATGTAAATCTATGTATGTGTCTGTATATGTATACCAGTATGTGTACATATATGTACAGTATATGTCTATGTATATATTATGCATGTTTGTGTATGAATGCCTGTCTGTGTATACGTATGTATATGTCTTTTTTATATATTTATATATAGATGTGTTTTACATATACAAATAGTTTTGCTTATGTATTTATATAGATAAGGCTACCGTGTTTTCATATAAATAAACTGTACTGAAAGTCAAAAACAAGAATTTACCCGCCACCAGAAATGACCCTTTTTGGCAGGTGTCTAATGAGGTTGGATCTCCGCCCAGTTAACACCTGACCTCATCAGCCCAGGTAGCTGGTAGGGAGTGTCATTGTTCTCTAATTCTCTATATGCATGTTCGTACGTTTACTTTCCCTATAAAATGTAAAGAAACCTCTCTCAATAAATCACTCCTCTGAAGAAGTATCACGAAACTAGTCAGGACTTAATCGTATATTTCGTATTTTCATTTTCCCTGTGGTTCTTCTGCATCTGAGCATCACGTTTTCTTGTGACTTTTACGCATATACATATATATATATATATATATATATATATATATATATATGTATATATATATGTATATATATACATATATATATATATATATATATATATATATATATATATATATATTATATATATATATATATATATATATATATATATCCTTTCCCTAACTCGCATATGTTTCGAGAAATATAAAAAAAAACACACACAAACCCAATATTCATTCAATAGTTGAGACAAATGCTGCAAGCCCACTTAGTACAACCTTTTCACCTATTCAGAATATCAAGACAAAAGAGGCACTCAGATGGAAAAGTGGTCACGCTTTTAATAATCAAGCGATCCACTTATATTAGAAAGGGTTCGTGTCTCGTAGCTAAAGCTGTGATCATTCACCATTGAGAGGAGGATATCGATTGGTGGAATCATTCATTTAAACCTATTGTTTGCGTCATTAGGTTAAAAGGTTTCCAATTGGGTAGGTTTCTTACGTTAATGGTGGGAATGTGAGAGAGAGAGAGAGAGAGAGAGAGAGAGAGAGAGAGAGAGAGAGAGAGAGAGAGAGAGAGAGAGAGAGAGAGAGAGCATATATATATATATATATATATATATATATATATATATATATATATATATATATATATATATATATAATTTAATAGTTATAAACAGATTAGGAGGTTCCTCATATTTGGATGTTGGTAAAATGACAAATTTATGGAATTTGAGTAGTAAAACCTGGTCGTTACGTATTAAAGTATACTCTGCATGTATGTATGTACAGTATGTATATATATATATATATATATATATATATATATATATATATATATATATATATATATATATATATATTAGCATATAGATAAATATAAATATATGTGTATTTGTATATCGTATGTATAAACAGTATATTCACATGCATGTTTACCTCAATCACATAAGACCAACATTTAAAGAAATAATATGATATTATGATATGTAAAATGCCACTTTCTCTGAAAAGATAAGTATTTAATCAGATGGTCCTACCATTATTAACTTATGCATCAGAAACTCGGAGCCTTACTAGAGCCTTAGAACATAAGCTAGCTACAATTCAAAGAGGTATGGACAGAATAATGATGGGGATAACACTAAGAAAAAGAAAAGGAGCAACATTGATACGGGAGTAAACTAAAAATGAGGATATTCGAACATGTAAGTAAAAGGAATGGACATGGGCAAGACATATAATAGGCCTATGCATGGCAAATAATAGATGGATATGAAGAATAACAAAATGGACCCTTAAGGATTGTAAAAGAAGGAGGGGAAGGAAGAGAAGACGATGGAAAATATGCAAATATAAAAAGGCATAGAAAAACCATAAACAAATGCGAATGGAAGGACATGTTTGCATATGTATACTGCATGTGTATAACTATATACATACATTTATATACATAAATATAAATATATATATATATATATATATATATATATATATATATATATATATATATATATTTATATATATATATATATATATATATATATATACTGTATATACATATTTATATATATGTTATACATATGTTGTATGAGTATTATATATATATATATATATATATATATATATATATATATATATATATATATATATAGGTATATATGCTGTAAATATAATTGATATAGATAAATATGGATATGCATTTATGTATATTGTATTTATTGTACAGATAGATATTATATATATATGTATATATATATATATATATATATATATATATATATATATATATATATATATATATATATATATATATATATATCTGATTAATATTGAGAAAGGAGTTAAACAGGGAGACCTCATCTCTCCTAAATTATTTACAATGTGCCTAGAATAACTTTTAATAACATACATAGGCAAAATGCTGGCATTAAAATTAATGGGGAATACATTAACAACTTAGGATTTTTAAATGACACAGTTCTGTTTAGAAAATAATGGGAGGAATTGCAAAAGAGGATAAAAGATTTGAATAGAAAAACTAGAAACGTAGGAATAAAAATGAATGTGAGTAAAACTAGGATAATGTTTAATGAAAAGGCAGATAGACAACATATAAGAGTTATAGGCGAACCTCTACAGATTGTTAAGGAATATACGTACTTATGACAGACAGTAAATGTTTCCCTAGGAAATGAGACTGAAATTAATTGAAGAATAAGCATGTGATGTAGAGCTTTTGGTAAACAAAATGAGATTATGAAATCTAAAATGCCATTTTCTCTACAGAGAAAAGTATCTAATTAGATAGTCCAACCGGTACTAACTTATGTATCAGAAACTTGAATCCTTACTAAATCTTTAGAACATAGGTTAGTTACAACTCGGAGAGCTAAGGAAAGAATAATGATGGTAATAACACTAAGATACGGGAGCAAACTAAAGTAGAGGATATTCTAACATGTAAGAAAAAGATATGGACATGGGTAGAATCTATAACGAGGATGACAGATAATAGATAGATGAAAAGTATAACAATGTCTCTCTAGAGATTGCAAATGCACCAGGGGATGGAATAGAAGACGAAAGGCTGACGAGCTGTGAAAAACCATAAACAGACAGAAGTGGAATGACATTTCTGAGGCCTTTGTCCTGCAGTGGATGATCAACGGATGATTATGATGATGATGATGATACATACATTACATACACACACACACATACATATATATATATATATATATATATATATATATATATATATATATATATCACCATCATTATGATCTCCTACGCCTATTGACGCAAAGGGCCTCCGTTAGATTTCGCCAGTTATCTCTATCTTGAGTTTATAAATTAATACTTCTCCAGTCATCATCTACTTCACGCTTCAAAGTCCTTCGCCATGTAGGCCTGGGTCATCCAACTATTCTGGTGCCTTGTGGAGCCCCGTTAAAAGTTTGGTTTCGGGGAGTTGGAAGAGCATGCCCAAACCATCTCTATTTACCCCTCACCATGATCTCATCCATATATGGCACTTGAGTAATCTCTCTCACAGTTTCATTTCTAATACAGTCCTGCCATTTAACTTCCAATATTCTTCTGAAGGCTTTGTTCTCAAATCTACAAATCTGTTGGATATTGTTTCATTGTCATACCATGACTCATGTCCCAACAGTAACACCGATCTTACTAAATTTATATAAATCCTGATTTTTTTATGTAATTTCAGGCGATTTTATTTCCAAATTTCAATTGACCTAGCCACTGGCTGATTTGCTTTTTTCAATCTTTCATTAAACTCCAAATCTAAAGGCCCTGTGTTTGAGACCATAGTTCCCAAATATTTGAATGATTCCTCATTAATCCTTTCTCCTCTAAAAATATATTTCATCTTCCATTGCTTATTACCGTTCCCATCCTTTGTCTTTCTTCTATTTATCTTGAACACAACCTACTGTGATATTTCATGCATTCTGGTAAGCAAGCATTGCAAATCCTGTGGTGTTCTGCTAATAAGACTGCGTTATCAGCATACTCTAGCTAAGCTAATTTCCCATTACCAATCCAGTTCAATCCTTCTCCACCATCCCCAACTGTTATGCGCATTACAATATATATATATATATATATATATATATATATATATATATATATATATATATATATACACACACACACACATATATATATATATACATACACACATATACATATATATATATAATATATATATATATATATATATAAAAATTCAGAAATTAAACAATAGATGTGATAGTGAGCAATATCTTGTCTTTTTTTTCTGGAGCAAAATTAAACTACGCTGAGCATGATAAGAGGCCTCAAAGAAAAAGACAAACGCTGTCTGCACATACGCCCCTTGATCATCCACGGGATGGGGTGTAGGGCCAGCAGCCCCACATTTTAAATACATTCTGAAAACTGAGAAGATTGTGAACACAAGCATCAGTCAGTGTTGAACGCTTGTTTATTTTCAACTCTTAAAAAAGTACATTTATAGAATAAATAAAAGGTTTTATATTACACTAATAAAAGAACTATTAACAACGTACCTTTGAAACGTATAACATCACGTCTTCAGCTGCGGTGTCAAACAGCGTTTCAGAAGAAGAAGATGATTCAAGAAGCAGCAGCCAGCTAGACTAGCGCCTCTCGCGATGAGAAAAGCAACTGAGTGTCTTCGCCAAATAGTTCTCCGTCTTCGTCTCAGATCAATGGATAACTTAGCATTGCACGAAGCCCCATTTGCGTGCGTAATGGTATTCTAACCTTATGGGTATACGCTGGGGCAGGGAAAATCATTTAGCACTAAGGCATAACTGAGGGGAGTATAAACCCCAGTTGTATCTTAGTAAAAGCGTGAGACAGTAAGATGACAGATGGCTAAAATGGGCTTCCAGCCAAGAATCGAAAGGGAATACTGTAAATCACCTTTAGTGATGTCTATTTCACTGCGTGAGGTGCACTGACGTAACTACCCACCTTCAAGACCACCATGAATAAGTTTTCCTCCGATGCTATTACCAGAGTCTGAACTTGATCTTGGAACAGCAATGTTTAATTGACATGATTTTAGGTGCTTTGTATGGGACTAGGGAATATGCATTTGCAGCATCAGTTTCTGTTCATTGAATACTCGTTTTCTTTACTTATGATTTATTGTTGTCTACTCCTTTTTTTAATTATAATCCTTCATTCTTTGAAAAGCAGAATGCTACAAGCACTAAAGTCCAAATAAGATAAACAACCTCTTACAGAAAAGAAATGAAATAAATGATAAAATATAAAAAGTCAAATAGGCCACCTGAAATAAATGGAATATGATTTATTAAGATACACAATAAAGTTAAAAATACTATGAAACGAAACTTGTGTTACCCTTCTCAATAAAAGAGTTCGCACAAAGTTTAAATGTCTGAAGTTTTACTGATTAAGATGTTTGAATTAGAGGAATTGATAAAACATATATTAAGATGTGCAGTATTGAGCTTCATGAAAATAAAGGGAACACTTAGAATTAATTGTATATCTGGCATTACGAAGTGGCTGGTATAGTATGGGAATGTCAAAATGGATGGTCAAAATTATGAAAAAATATGAATTGTCATGCACAGAGCTAATTCAATAAAGGTGACAGAGATTAATATCTAGATCAGGGATAAGGAATTTAATAAGGCCTAAATTTTTGGGCAAAAGATTAAGGTGAGTAAGATCATGAATATCAGACAAAAGAATAATAGTAAAAAAATGTTAAAATAAATATTGAAAAAAAAAAGTTCAAGATAGACACGTCTCTAAAAATCTTGTAAGACTTTCTCAATACACAATTTCTAGTGCAAATTAACAAGAGAAAAACTGGACATGTTTCTCATAGGGGAACTTACGAAGAAGAACTGTACCTAGAAATCATCATGGAACAACACGTACCTAAAGAAAACATCTCAGTCGTCAAGGAAATCATCATGTGATTGTCCCAATCATATCCACAAACACCATTTGAGCTGGATCTCTGTTAATGGATTAAGCAACCTCAGGAATTTACAGTAAAAAAATTATTAAGAATACTAGAAGTAATATGGAAATAACAGTAATGATAATAATTTTGATATAGATAAGGATTATTTCTAAGGATTTGTTTCAAGGTGGGAATAAAAATAATTAATATGATTAAATAATTATTTTAAAATGTCATTGCTGGAAATTATAGTTTTCGAAGCATGCATGATAGAAAATGCTTTCTCTCTCTCTCTCTCTCTCTCTCTCTCTCTCTCTCTCTCTCTCTCTCTCTCTCCTGTTTATTTAATGTTGTATTGTCCTTATTCTTTACTTTAACTTTGTTTATATGTTTGAACATGAAGTCGTTTCCAAAAACTGGAGAGTAATCCCAAGAACGAATACACAATCTGTGCATTATTAAACTACACAGAAGGCTCACTAGCAGCACGTCAGACCTCCCTACACACAGTGCTCAATGTAGCTCCATCTTGCATACACCAAGGCTCTCCCCACCAACCATCAGGCCAAGTCAAGCCTTTTAAAGTCTTACTCTCTAATTTTTCGGAATCGAAGGCACCACGTCCCTTGAGGACTGGAACTTGAGGGCCTATATAAAGGGGGGTCCATTTTTACCCTGCTATCAAAAGAGATACACTAAACACAACAGCCCGTTTATCGCTGTGTCTCTGCTAACATGCACACCCTTGGTCCTCTAACTTCGATGTATCAGTAAGAAGGTTAATCGAAGGACCAATATCTGAATAACCGCAGACATAACGGTGGTTGGGGGGAGGGCATTTGAAGGGCTTTCAGGGTAGAGATATACACTAGGATATTAGTTAATTGATTCTATTATTCTTGAATCCAACACTTTCACAAGAACAAGTAAAGTTACAGGAATGAATGACTTATCAATATCTAGTTATATAGATTTAGTCTACTTCACGGCCACTTATCATTTATTTTAGCTGGTTTGGTTTCTTCTTCTTGTAGTAGCTGGGTAGATAGGGCGATTCCTCTTGCACAGTTTGGTACGTTGGTTGTAGTAGTTCTGCTTAGCTGGCTGTAGTTGTTCTCGGCTTGATTGTTTAAACGATTTTAATTCATATTCACAGGTAAGTGGGGTGAAGCTGTAAGGCCCGGCTAAGGATTCGCTCACTGGTTACAGTGAACAAAATGGCGTCCTGTCTCGAATAAAGACACGATTGCAGTCGATGCCAAGGAAGGAAGATCTTAAGATATTAAAATTGTAGGTTAGATAATTTAGCACGGGGGAGTGTTACTGTCACGAATGGAAAGCGATTAAGTAAGCCTTTGCTAGAGGGGACTGGGGGGGATTATACTAATCTCGGCTGGTCCAGAATCAGATAAAAATTTACCGGAGATAAACGTTGGCCGCGACCTTCGATTTTGGAAAAGGGCACGATTTAATCGAAACATTGGCGGGAATGATCATATTCCTTTTAAATTTCTATGTAAGACCATATTAGTTTGTATTCAACATACACACATCACTTCCATAAAAGGGAGTTGGTACAACAATCTCATAGTTTCCACCAAAAACTCAAGTTTCTTGTGAATCTGTTCCATACATCCTGCTGTCTTTCTTACTTCCCATGTTCTGCAACTCACTTCTTTTTTCCTCTTGCCATCATCTGCTACATCTACACTAAGAAACTTATAACTAGAGTACATATATAAAACAAGAGAAGCACCAACCTCAAAACAGGGCGCCATTTTGTATCCAGCAGCTAGCAGTAATGCCTGGTGTTCTCTCTCTCATACTGACAAAAGAATATTCGATTAATATAACTGAGGCCGGTTTTTCCCTACTCTCTCTCTCTCTCAACACTGAATAAAGTATAATAATGCAAATAAGGTTATTTGAGTAAGAGAATTAATATATCTGCAAATTAAAGCTTATAAGATGTGTTGTTGTAGGATGATTAATCCAGGTTTTCATAGAACTGCAGTTACCCTTCAAGTTAAAGAACCTAAGAGAGAATAAATTGAGAGATGAGACAAACGCAGGAAGTGGAAATAAATTTGCCCTCGATAGACGTGTCAAATGTTTCACACATTTTGTTTACTGCGTGCATATGTCATATATGTCTATTCATATTATGATTTTGCATTTATTGCCATATATTCGTGTTTTTTGCTTGTGTTTTATGCATCTGGATACTCCATTTATTACCATTATTCTTCATGTGATTATAATCTAGCGTCTACGCTGTATAATTTTTTCCATTCCATATTCTATTGGAAGCAAAATTAGGCCTACTACAATATTATGAGGATATGGCCGTATCTTTATCATTTCATTGCCAATCGTCTCAAGTATCCCAATAACATATTAGGGGTCGAAAATAACATTATTTCATCGCAGTATTGGCCTCTAATAATAATTCTTGACTTATCAAGAGCTCTTCGAAAAGGATCAGTTTGAAAAGAAACGGATTCATGAAAAACGAAAACTTAGGTTGGAACGGAATTCCAACCCTTTCTTTGTTCACAGTTCAGTGGGGCCTCCCTGATAGATGTAGCGCGGATTATGTCAGCTGGGATCATGCATATTGCAAAATTCAACAAAAGCAATAGCATCTTGAATACTAGAAAGTTTTGCAGTTGCTATACACAGTAGTAGAATCATGTAGTAGTAGTAGTAGTAGTAGTAGTAGTAGTAGTAGTAGTAGTACTGTTTTGTTATAAGATATAATAGTTTATATATATATATATATATATATATATATATGTATATATATATATATATATATTTACATATATAATATATATATATGTATATATATATATATATAATATATATATTTACATATATAATATATATATATACGCTATATATAAATATATATATATATATATATATATATTCATATATATTATATATACAGTATATATATATATATATATATATATATATATATATACGAGGGGGACCCAAAAGTAACCGGAATGGTGTCATAGAATTGTATTCAGCTATTGTTACATGTTTATAGTCTTATCACCTTCAAAGTACTCTCCATTTGAAGCAATGCACCGATCCAGACGTGTTTTCCACTGTTGAAAGCAGTTCTGGAACTCTTGTGAAGTTATCTTTTTTAATGACTCCATCGTTTTCTTCTTAACCTCTTCGACGTCTGCAAAACGTTTTCCTTTGAGGACTTTCTTCATTCGGGGGAACAAAAAAAAGTCACAGGGAGCAAGATCCAGTGAATAGGGAGGGTGGGTAAGTGGGGTCATGCCATTCTTGGTCAGAAACTGGGTCATGCCATTCTTGGTCAGAAACTGTCTCACACTCAAGGCGGTGTGCGCTGGTGCATTGTCGTGATGAAGCCACCACCCTCCACTTTGCCACAGGTCGGGGCGTTTGCATCTCACGGAATCTCGCAAACGCTTCAGCACTGCCAAGTAAAGCGTCTGGTTAACAGTGTGACCTGTAGGAACGAATTCTTTGTGGACAATTCCTTTCACATCGAAGAAACAAATCAGCATCGTCTTGACACTGGACTTCACTTGACGCGCTTTTTTTGGGTCGTGGTGACGTTGGATGCTTCCAATGACTTGATTGCTGCTTTGTTTCTGGGTCGTAGCCATAGCACCAGCTTTCGTCACCTGTGATGACCTTCGAAAACAGGTCTGGATCAACTTCCAGGTGTTCTTTCAGTTCACGACAGGCATCCATTCGTGACTGCTTTTGACCGTCCGTGAGCAAGCGAGGCACCATTTTTGCTGCAACTCTTTACATTCCCAATTCGTCGTTCAAAATTCCTTGGCATGAGCTCCACGACACACCACTCAAATCAGCAAGTTCATCAATTGTTCTGCGACGGTCTTCCAAGATCAGTTCATGAATTTTCATGATGTTTTCATCCGTTCGAGAGCTTGAAGGTCGCCCTGAACGAGGCTGGTCTTCCAGTGACATTTGACCACTCTCAAAGCGTACAAACCACTCAAAAACTTATGTTTTACTCATGGCAACATCCTTGTATGCTGTTTGAAGCATAGCAACTGTTTCGGCTGCCGTTTTCCACAGCAAAACACAGAATTTCGTGGCAGCACGCTACTCCTTTCTTTCAGTCATCGTAAAAATAGACAAAAAGGCGTGAGGTACTTCAAAACAAATGTTAACCGTGAAGCTATACATCTTCCCACGATGACGCCAGTTAACACACTGATGCCTGGGGGTTGCCACAGGTAGCATCTAGCGGCGGAAGCCTGAACTACTACGGGCTTGTCAAACAGAAAACTATTTCGGTTACTTTTGGGTCACCCCTCATATACATATATATATATACAGTGTATATATATATATATATATATATACATATATATATATATATATATATATATATATATATACACATATATATGGATAAATATCAACACAATATCGTGTTCAAATAGAAATAAATTTCTACCTCATACTTGGGATCAAACGCCAGCCCCTTGTAATGAAAGGCCGGGTCGTTTCCAACCATGCCACGAGAAGCCATAAAAGAAGTCGAACCTAACTACTAATCTGCAGTTCAGAATTTACCTGGCGATACATCAGACTCTTACCAGCGAGTTTTCCCCGACTTCCCGGCCCACCACGTCACACAATTGATAGTAATTCATTCAAATTACCCCTAATGAGTCAATATGGATAGATATCAACACAATATCGTGTTCAAATAGAAATAAATTTCTACCTCATACTTGGGATCGAACGCTATATATTAGTGAAAAAAGATATAGTGAGTTTATATATCATTATCTACTAATCTTTATATCTTTACTAATATATTTACATGTATTAATTTTTCATATCTTCAGTGCAAATTCATATTTCTTAAAGACGATATCAGTATACGATACATATAGCATTATGATAGTTTAAATATTATTTAGCAGTGAATAATGCTAAATAATGAATAAAATTGATAGTAAAGATATGATATAGCATTGAATATAATCAATATTGATACATTTAAGCGTAATGTAGGTACTGAAAGCAAACTAGTAATGAATTGTATTGGTATAAGTTACTGTAAATGTGATATATAATTAAAATGGGATAAAATTGTGAAGATATGATATAGTACGTAATATATGTAGCGAAAGTTAGATATAGTAGTGGAACTTTTGGATGGTTTTGAAATATGATGTGCTGATATAGTGATATAGTAGTGAAGATAAGATATATTAGTGAACATGGGATATAGATTATGATATAGTGTGAAAAACAATGGCAATCAACTGAGGGGACATTTGGTTTCCATTTGTTTTGAACGCTTGGAAAGTATTCGTAATAAAAAAAGAAAATATAATAGAAAGAGGTGTTCACAGGAATAACAGGCTTTGATCGAGAGAGAGAGAGAGAGAGAGAGAGAGAGAGAGAGAGAGAGAGAGAGAGAGAGAGAGAGAGAGAGAGAGTATAAGGCGCTGAAGGAAATTATTCCTAATGAAATTGAGATGCAGGATTACTTGGAAACGTAAATATTTTAAATGCTTTCTCGGGTCTATTGGTACACTCATTGGCAGAACAGCACATCATTGTGTACTATCACGTCACTAATTACATGTAAAACAGAAAGAGTGTGGATATGATAATCCGTCTTACCGTCCACTGTCCACTCAGAAAGTTGTTGGCTGGTAGCCTGCCAGCCGGAAACAAAATGGCGCCCATCAAGTGAGTGTATGGCGCTACTCTTGTTTATATAGGTACTCTATTCATAACTAGAGGCTGGCATTGTTTTCATGCATTGGCTTCTTGAGGACAAAATTGGTGGATTTACCTGGATCATGCACCGCATTGACCACACTAGACACTGTGCATGTTGCCATATTGCGATACTGCTCCATTATTTATTTATTTCCCTTTCATTACCGTTTAAAGCAATATCATGTTATTCGTCTTTATTAGATGCTGACAAACACTCCTTGAAGCTATGACAATGAATTGCAATACAGTTTCTGAAATAGTAATCAATAAGACATATTTTGCTTTTACAATTAGGCAAGTTTCAACACCATATTTCGACCGTCATCAAACCACTCATGAGGAGTAAGTACATGTTTTATACAACATTGCTAACATATTATCTGGCTTAACTTCTTTGTTATTCTATCTATATCCTCAAGTTATACCTAGGTATTACATGTGCATTGATTTATAATGAGTATTTCATCAATAATTTTGAAATATACAGGTATGTAACAAAATATACTTACAATTCGCAACCATCGAAAAAAAATTCCAGACAAAGAAAGCATAATGTGATACAATCTCTTCTGAAGAAGATACAGATGACAGACATTGTAAGGTGACAATTAACACATAAAACAGTGGTTGCAAAGTATGCAACGGATATGTAGGCTACGCTTAATGCTTGGGATGTCTAAGTTTTCCGATGACATTAAACAAGCTAACTGCTGTAAGTTCTCACTACCATCCACGTGGGCACATACGTGTGTGCATATTATATGTCCATGAAACAACACCAATATGCTAGAGGTCATACAAAGAAACTTATGTTTTTAGTCTTGAGCAACATTTTGTTTTCATGTACAAGGTTTAGAGAAACAATGAAAGCATTTTACCAATCAACTCCAGACGGATTAGCCTGACATATCACTCGCTCTTTGTTTCCAAGAACCTGATCCTTCATAAAGGTAGAGTAGAAGTAAAAAACTGGGTGACTAAACGGTTCAGTAGAAATGGATGTAAATGGTTCTCTGTACCAAATTACTATGTTTTCTGGATTGGTGAAAGGTGTAGAGTCACCCCAGACGAAATTCCCGCCAGTTTTCTTGTGTAAGTCCAGGTAGTAAGCACGTTCACTACCTACGGCAAGTTAGAAAACAGACGTGATTAATGGTGGTATTAATATTATTATTATTATTATTATTAATAATATTATTAATAATAATATTATTATTATTACTATTATTAGCTAAGCTACACTGCTAGTTGGAAAACCAGTATAAAATAAGACCAATGGCTCCAATTGGGAAAATAGTCCAGTGAGGAAAGGAGATAAGGATATAAATAAACTATATGAGTAGAAATGGACAATTAAAATAAAATATCTTAAGAACAGTCATCATCATATCCACCTACGCCTATTGAAGCAAAGGGCCTCGGTTAGATATCGCTAGACGTCTCTATAGTGAGCTTTTAATTCAATATTTCTCCAGTCACCATCTCCTATTTCGCACCTTATATTCCTCGGCCATATAGGCTTGGGTCTTCCAACTCTTCTAGGGCCTTGTGAAACCCAGCTGAAAGGTTGGTGATCTAATGTCTCTTGGGGAGTGCGAAGAGCATGCCCAAACACTCCATCTAACATTCATGATCTCCTCCAAATATGGCACTTGAGTAATCTCTCTTATAGTTTCATTTCTAATCCTGTCCTACCACTTAACTGTCTATATTCTTCTGAGGGCTTTGTTCTCAAATCTACTAAATCGATTGGAAATTGTTTCATTGCCATACCATGTCCATACAGTAACACCAACCTCACTAAACTGATATATAGTCTGATTTGTATATGTAATTTCAGGTGATTTGATTTCCAAATTTTACTTAACCTAGCCATTGTCTGATTTGCTTTTTTCACTCTTTCACCAAACTCTAATTCTAACGATCCTGTATTGGAGATCATAGTTCCTAAATAATTGAATGATTCTACCTCATTAATCCTTTCTCCCTCCAATGATACTTCCTCTTCCATTGCATACTTCATTCTCATCGTCTCTTTCTTTCTTTTATTTATCTTCCGCTCAACCTCGTGTGATATTTTATGCATTGTGGTAAGCAAGCATTGCAAATTCTGTGGTGTTCTGCTAACAAGGACAGCATCATCAGCATACTCTATCCAGTCCAATTCTTTCTACCATCTCTAACTGTTCTACACATTACAAAATCCATGAGGAGAATAAGCAACATAGGTGTCAATACATTCCCTTGGAATACTACACTGTTCACTGGAAATTCATTTGATAAGACTCCATTAACATTAACTTTGCACATGCTATCCTCATGAACACAATCAAATTTACATATTTAAGAGGAATTCCATAATAACCCAGGACTCTGCACAAAATTGGCAGGAGTACACTATCAAAGGCTTTTCATAGTCCACAAATGTCATCAAAAGTGGATTTCTTTATTGTACGCATTGCTGTACAACATGTCTCAAAATGAGTATTTGTTCAGTGCAACTTCCACCTTTTCGAAATCCTGCTTGTTCATTCAGCTTTTCATCAATCTTTCTCTGCATTCTCTTTAGAATCAGCATACTATATATTTTTATAATAACTGAATCAACTATTATGCCTCTGTAATTATTGCAATCACTCAGGTCTTCTTTTTTGCAATTGTTACCAACTCCTAACTCCCATTCACCAGGTTTTGTCTCTTCATGCCATATTCTACAAAATAATCTTATAAGTATTCTGGGAGTCACTTCATTTTCGACCAGTATCATCTCGGCAGTTATTCCATCGTATCCAGGGGCTTTCCATCTCTTTAGTTTTTTAGGATAGCTTCGCCTTCAAATACACTGAATTCATTCATGGGCACATCAAGGTTTTCCTCTGCTTCGAACAATAACAATATCAATACACATTTTTCATATATAAACTCTTATAATTTATGTCAGCCTGTTCAACATAGAAATATCTCAATTAAAGTTACGTATCATTCAGCTAACTGTAAATGAATTAATCTAAAATACTGCATCATTCAATAATGATAAAATTAGATGCTAAACGGGATAAACACTTGAATAATTCAGTGAGTTTAAAATCTACATTTGTAAAAAATTTTTCGTGCGGTTTTATACACAATTTAATACTATTCAGGAAGTAATATTCACAGACATTTTGAGAAACCTCAAGATTAAGTCTGAGTTCAGTAACCGTTACTGATTTTATAACTTCCAGGATATTTGATACTTGTGTTGAAAATAATCATCTTTGAAATTTGGATAATTTTTTTATGTTGACATAAACCATACCCCGAGTGATTATATAAATGTATATGGCAGAATGGATTATGAAACGCAATTAACTTCAAATGCCAATGGCATTAAATCTACTGTATATAGTATTAGATGCTTAAATGTTTACCAGACAAAATTGAGAATAGTCAATATTTACTTAATTTGATTATTACACAATCCGATCCTTAAAAATCTATGCTTGCAATATATTTCTAACCTACAGTTCTAATTGTCAAATTAACACTTAATTTTATACAAAATTCAATGTTTCCATTATTCAACTTTTAAAAATCTGTCAACTTTATCTATCTATAATCTAATGCACACAAACTTAGCAAAGAATTTAAGGCTCAATATAAGTAGAAGTATTCACTACATTTAATACTACGATCATTTCGTACTTTTATGAGTCATTAATCAAAGGTTTCAACACTTCTACAAGCTAATAGTCACATACATAATGCATATGGAAATGTATACTTACTAAAGAGAGACTTCATGACTTCCAGAGATCTGATGATGACCAGGCGAAATCCAGGAATCCTGTTACATGCTTCCTTAGCTGCAGGGAACGTCATCCAGTTTGGTAATTCGAAATAATAGAGTTGGTCCTTCTTGATTCCCCAGGTCCTTCCCTCGAGTGAAGCTAACAATAACAACAACAATAGTGATAATAAAGGAATTTTGGCATAGGAAAAATCTATTTTTGGGTGAGATAGCCATGTTGGCCTGATGGAAGTTCCTCTAGACAGCTTTATACTTGGGATACTTCTGCGCGTGATATACTAGAGAATTTACCTGTAACGGTATCACGGGGTTACTATCCCCCCCCAGCGAATATTTAAAAAGATATCGTATATGTAACAGGGATGTGTTTAAAACAGCCACGGCTATCCTTCCCCGAATAGAGTTAACCTTGTCTAGAAGAATATGGGATAGGATTGGATATGTGGGAGAGCCGTTACAAATCCGATACCAGTGTGTTACTGTAAACACGTACACTGGGTCGCCATTCCAGCAGCAGCCATTGACACCATTATGTTCTCACAGTCACACTGAGAATTTGGGAGGGTATGAAAAGTAACGGGCGGGTCCATCAAGACGACTTGGCTATCTCAACCGAAAATAGATTTTTCCTATGTCAAAATTATGTGCTATGGTTCCATTCAAATTAATTATGCGAGAAATTAAACGCCCTCAGTTGTTTTAGGGATAAGTTTGATCCAGAGGTTTCTCCTTTAAAGAGCTGTCCTCCCCTGAAGTCTGATGTTCTACGAAGATAGACTTTTAGACACTCTACCGGACATAAAGAGACATCTTCCTTCAGAGGGCAGATTCTACAGGGACCCCACCTTCTAGTGGGTAGCTCATTCTTAGCGAGAAAGGTCGGATCAGGGAAGAGATTCAGTTCTCCTGTTTCTGCGAACTGAATGTGGCTCTCATCTCTAGATAGGGCCACTATTTCACTAACTCTAGCCCCTGAGGCTATAGCGAACAGAAAAATAACCTTTTGGGTTAGATCCTTAAGCGAACAATCTTCATTGTTCATGGATGAGGCATAATGTAGGACCTTCTCCAAAGATCAAGAAATGGACTTTGGTGGTGCTGCCGGACTAAGCCTTGCACATGCCTTCACGATCTTCTTAAAGATCTCATTCGCCAAGTCCACTTGAAAGGCATATAGAAGAAGTCTAGTCAAGGCCGACTTGCACGTAGTTAACGTGTTGTCCGCAAACCTTGATTATGAAGATGGATAAAGAAGGACATACAAAGTTCATTGAAATCTCTTTCGGTCCTTTTGCTTTTACGAAAGCAACCCACTTTTTCCATGATGACTCATATTGTCTTCTAGTTGACTTAGACTTGTATTCTTCTAAGAATTCTATATTGCCTTTTGAGATCCCAAACCTTTTCCTAACCGCTAGGGCAAGAAAATCATGCAATGAAGGGTTCGGGTTCTCTGTGATAAATCGAAGGCAATTAATCTCTGAACCTTCTGAAGTAGTCCTGGGTTCAGAACTAGGAACAGCCTCAGCCTCCGTTCCTTCCTCAAAGGAATGAATGATTTAAAGTTTTCAGGCATCCTGACATCTAAGGTCATTGACGCCGGTAACATTTAATTTATGTATACAAAAATAAAAAATGAAATAAAATAAAAACTTAAAGAGTATTCAATTAAAATCATAAAAATTGAATGTCATAAAAGTTAAATATTTTTCAGAAGACCTGCTTCTGAAAGAAATCTAAAAATGCCACTTGCATGGTAGGACACATCACTTCCAAGAATCTTGGCAAGGATGAACCTGCCACCCTCACCTCGAGCCTCAAACAAATATCTATTCCGCAAGTTGTTATAATTGGGGCATTCGGTCAACAAATGCCTTACTGTTAGAGGTACTAAACAGTTGTCACAATACGGTTGGTGTTGGCCCTTCAGCAGAAACTCATGTGTCAACCGAGTGTGACCAATACGGAGACGACAAAGAGACGTCTCCCATTTTCGGGGCATCATATTATACCTCCAAGGAGATATGTCATTTGTTATCTCTCGCATTTTATTGCTATCTTGACTATCCCATTGCTGTTGCCATTTATTGCAAATCAATTTCTTGATGTCAGGTAAGAAATCATCACAGGGAATGGGATACCTTCTTGGCAGCAACTCGGATGCAGCCTCCTTAGCCAGTGAATCTGCCTTCTCATTCCCGGACACACCTACATGTGCTGGAACCCAACAAAATTGAACTGTTATACCTCTCCGTCCAATAATGAAAAGCCATTCTAAAATCTTTAAAACTAGAGGGTTATTAGAATTAAAAACTTCCATAGCTTGAAGGACACTCCTTGCATCACTAAAAATTGTAAAATTACCCTCCTTCTCCAACGCTATTTTCTCAATAGCGGTTAATATGCAGGACAGATTGCTCTTGGGCTACTTGGGAACCAACAAAGCTACTCCTCCCTGGAAGGATCTCAGCATGTTGAGGACTCTCAGTAGGTGATTGGATGGGATGAAATGGAAATCCTAAGTCTATCCCATCCATTTCAGAGACATGATGTCTGTCATTTTTATTAGAAGATCCTCGATGGGGTTACGTATCAAGGTAGTTCCTTGATGAAGCTCGTAATGAAGAGGTCGGACTGCAGTTAGGGGACTTGTTCCCATCTGGGAGAGAACAGGTCTGCGTCCGTGGACCATTCTAACTCTATCGGCTTGAGCCCGAGTAGAGCATCCACTGTCACACTGCAGATCGGTTGTATATGAACTGCTGACAGGTGCCATCCCTTTAGGTAAGGGATGGTTAACCACACCTAGACTGTATGAGATGTTCTCTAGCATCGTCGATTGCAGCGTCTCGTTATCACTTCGGAGTCCCAGATCAGCCGTAGACAATCTGATCTGCGTGGAGAGAGTTTCCTCATTCATGACAGGACCAACATGGTCTTGGGACTTTCGGGCTTTGACCTATGTTAGGGAAGCGATTAGGGAAGGACCGATATCGGTCTTTTTAGATCTCTTCGAGCGTTTGATGCTTGTTTTCTCCAGACTCTCAACACATCTTGCAGCAGTGCTCTTAGCACTGGGTCTGTCTCTATTGCAAACTGGAGAGAGATCAGAGCTCCTCCCTGTTCACGTTTTGGGAATCTGACTGATTACAAGAGTCTCTTGACCGACCTTGCCATCTCCTTTTACATTCCCAAGGGAAAGGAGGGTTGGTGTGACAACAGGCTTCAATGGCTTTTTCGCCATTGAATCCCTTGAGCTAGAGAGAATAGAGACTTCTTGAAGCTTATCTTGCATCCGCGATGTTCCGGGGACCGGATCATTTCCTGGAATGTTCATAGACCAGCCACCTTGGGTACTGCCCACCCCAGCCTCTCGTCCAGGAATATTGTTGCCTGAACTTTTCCTAGGCTTAATTATTGCGTGACTGTGTGTGCCGATTATATGAAGATATCTAGGACTGTATCTAGTCTGACAAGTATCTTTCCTAGGAAATACGTTACTTTGTGTAACTTGAATCCTAGATAGGAGGGAAGAGGGTGATTGACAGAAAGTTGCCAATAGACGACTTTCAGGCGTGGTAAGACTACGGGCACCCCTTTTTGCAACAGGGTCCATATGTTCAGAAGGATAAACATTCTGAACTCGTTTTATTTGGACTTGTTGAGTGGCGATAAGTCCAGAATGTCTCTGAATTTTCTTGAGTCCTTCTCGTAGACACACAACGGCCTTCCCTGGAATTCGGGGGACTATAGTTTCCTTACCACCTGTATGCTGTAGAGCTCTCAGGTAAACTCCTCCAGGAGGGTTTTGGATTATAGGAGGAGTTGAGGAAATGGTGGTAGAGACATCTCCACCTCCCATCTTAGTCCCATCTCAATTAGGCCATGGACCCAAGGATCAAAGGTCCAGCGATCCTAAAGGAACCTCCCTCCTACCAGAAGCATTTCTATGCTTCGACTGATCAGTAGGATTATATTTTCGACCACCTGCCTGTGGCAGCACGGTCACTACAACTGTGGGATGTTGTTGAACAGCTCAAAATGAATTTCCAGACCTTTCCGTCTTCCTCTTAGGTTGTGGACCCACAACCGTGGAAGACTCTCTTTTTGAAAGGATGCCCCACTTTTGGAGAAGTCCTACTTTCTCCGTGGTGGCGTTCTTAACCCCTTTCCTGACTACCTCGTCTGGAAAGAGGTCTTTACCCCAGATGTTGGAAGATATTAGCTTCCTTGTTTCGTGTTTCACTGTCGCGGTAGCGAACACAAACTTCCTACATGTTCTTCTAGCCTTTATAAAGGCATAAAGGTCTTTTACCAAGGTAGCCATATGTATTTTAGCTAAGACCTTGAGCATGTCTGGGGTATCTTGATGAGCTGAACAGAACTCTATGTAGTTTTGTAGAGATAGGGAGGCTGCAAGTCTCTCCTTTGTCTCTTGTTCATCATGTGAGAGAAACTCGGGAAATTTAGGGAGATTTTCCTTAAATTGTCGACTGGTGACATCCGCCTCAAGTCTTCCTACTGAAAAGGTTAAATGTTAAATGGGCTTCCTTCCAGTTCTTCTCCTGTCTGGGAAAGGCTAGTGACAGAGGCTCGCACTCCGTGAGTGTAGGACATGGTTTACCTGCCTCAACTGCATCGATGACATATTTAAATGCTTTCTCCGTAAAGGGGAATGAAATTGAAGCAAGAGCAAGAAAGGAAGAGTGCCTGTTACCGGGTGTGAATACCTTCGACACCGAGTAACCCGCCTTTTCTATGCTACTTGATAGGATAGCCTGTGCTTTATCATGGTCGAGAATCATAACCTCCTTTGATTCCGTTCCTTTTCTTGACCTTGGTTCGTCCTTCAGCCTAATGAAACAGTTAGGGAAGGCATCAAAGCTTGGCCAAAACTGGATTTTGTCCAAAGGAACAGCACCCATCTTCTCCGAGATGTAGAGTTTGCCGTTTAACATCGGCATCAGCTCCGCAAACCTCCATGGATTGTATTTGAAGCATGTCGGAACGTCTTGATCTATGGGTCATTTGCATGAGCCCTGAGGAGCAACAAGTGGGGCTTTACAAGGCTCTACATTGCATTTTGCTTCCTGCTTTTCGCCCTGTTTGCACAAGATTCCTCACTTGTGCCCATAACTGGTCCATTCCATCTAATAGAGGGATAGAAGGTGGAGATATCGATGTCGCTGGCTCTAGAGCCGGTATAGACGGAAACAATTCCAACTCGACATTCTCCTCTTCTTCCCGTGGGCGCTTTCTGCCCTCCTTCCCAAAGGTTATCTGGCCGTCGGGAGATGTATCTCGTATCTGGGGTACCAATATTTCCTTACTTGCTGTTGGAAATAGTATCCTACGCATCCTGTCATTAGGCAGGTAAGGTCCCGGAGAGATTTTCTGAAAGCCTCTCACCCAGTTGCGTAGCTTGAACCAAGCTGCATCCCTAGTCTACTTGGGATTCTTGAAACCCTCTGACAATAAGGTCCGACATACTTTGCAAGCCTGCGGGTTCCAATAATGCAGGGGTTCGGAAATAATATTGCAGGGGGCATGAAACCTTAGTTTTGCAGAAGACTGCAACACATGACATCTGGTGTTCCTCCTGTAAAGAAAGTTACACAGAATGAGCATACGGTTGATTATCTCACTGATAACCAATACTGTATATCAGAAGTCGTATCTTAACAGAATAGCTTAGGATAGCAAGCTACATGGGATAGTAGGAGACACATACTTGTGTATCCTCCACAAACAAATGCTGTTGCCTCCTCTCAGTATTAAATGTGAGGAGATTCCCTTATCAAAGGAACTCTAACTAAAAAAGGGGATTCTCACCCCTAGGGGTAGAGAAGTTTATAATTCACTGTCCACTTTATTCTAAACGCTGTGGGGTAAGGATGACTGATTTCTCAATCAGCTTAATGAAGAAACACTATTCCTTCAACATAAGAGCGGCATCAGCATAAGCTCGCACGAGGGTACCCAAATTATGTTAGAAATAACTACTGTATAATCGTACTGTAGTTTTCTATTTGCAGTATGCACTATATTGCAAATTACTGACTACTGTATAATTAAATATAGTGTGATCCAGCCAATGTGCTGCCTTTATGGCAAGCATCTGACTGCACGGTCCAGCTGGCATGATGCCAACTGGACTGGGGAAAATTAAAGACATATATTTGTGTATCCCACCCAACCTATTTGCTGTGACCTCCCTTACAATATTAAATCATAGTTTCCTGATCATGGAGACTCGAGGATAAGGGCTCTGCCCAGTGTAATCTCCAGTCCTTAAACATTTTAATATTACAGGGTAATCTGAAGACATTTCTAATCAGAATATTGAAGAAATTAAATTATTTCAATATGAGATTGGGTACCACAAATACTTGGGTAGGATACTCAAAATATATTGGAAAACACTACTAGTATAATATATACAGTAGCTTTCTATTTGCAGTATATCCTATACTGCAAATATACTAACTACCTGTATAAACATACTGTATACTGTAGTTCAGCCAGAGTGTTATCGGCAAAGCTAACTTTTGCCGGCACATCCTGCCTGCTAGCTAAAAGAGAGTGAGATAGCATGTCGGCGCGCTGCCGGTTGAGTCAGCACCAATCTGTGCCGGCCTGGTAAGCAGCACCCCGGCAACAGACGCTGTTGCTAACAGTCCAAGGGAGAACTGAAGAACCTTTGGTAACAGAAGGGACTTCCCACTCACAGCTAACATGGCCACCAACTGCCAGCCAGCAGCTGTCCTGCCTGCCTGCCAGCAGCCATGCCATCATGACTGCCGGCCGGCAGTTGCCACGACTGCCGGCCGGCAGCTGTCATGGCTGCCAGCCAGCAGTTGTCATTATTGCCGGCCGGCAGTTGTCATGACTGCCGGCCGGCAGTTGTCATGACTGCCGGCCGGCAGTTATCATGGCTGCCTGCCACTGAAATAGCTACTGGCAGTCGGACAACAGCTGAAGAGAGGGAGTCCGGTCGATCTCGGCAACCTACCAACAACGGTAAGGTTGCAGGGAACGCTAACATAAAGGGATAGAAGGGAAGGGAAAAGAAGGTCCTGTAATAGGTACAGCAGGAGCCGGCCGTATAGCCTGTCCTGCCTCACCTAACGAAACTCCGTTCCTGTATTAGAACTATCCCATGTGGCTAAAGAATTCTATTCCTTAGCCTAGGGTCAGATCAATACAATAAAGAGGTCGGTAGCACCCTTGCCACCACCTCTAAACAGTAAGGAAACGGGGTTCTAGTGCCAGTGTCCCCTAAGCAGTAGAAGAATTCTATTCTTCAGCTTAGGGTCAACCAACACAGGACTAGTCTGCTAGGCCACAGGGAGAAGGTATCATATCGTACAGACCCTTCAGGAGTGGCCTAGGGAGGTCTAGCCTCCTATGTCAGCATCCTAACCTGGCAAAAGAATTCTATTCATCTTGCTAGTCAGCTACCGACCACAGACTAAATACTCTGAGATTCTGGCCCAAACCCAAAAACATGCATCTGCGGTTATAGGGGAAGGGCAGAAAAAACCGTAGGATAGTCATGCCTGAATCAAAAATTCGAGGCCGACCCACTAAGGTTGTAGCCTAAGGCTACACTCACAGGGAAAGAGGGATACCCTTAAATCCCCTTTTGGAGACGTGTAATGTTTCATCTAATTCTAAGAGATAACTATCTCTGCATGAATTGAAATCACAATACACGAGGGTAACCGGGGAAATGTCTGAACGTATAATAAAACGCCTAGGTTAGGCTACCTAGGCGAGACGAGATCTCAGTTACCTCACTCACCGAAACTCTAACTATACAATCGACACAGAAGGAAAATTATGTACATTATAAATATCTTTACAAGTATAATTTGCCTAAATAGCTTACATAATTAATTAATTAATTAATGCTATCTAAAAACCGGGAAGTTGTTCTACTAACTAAATAACACATGCCTAACGAACGACTGCGCCCATGGCGCTTCCGGTATGAGGCTTAGCTTCTAAACACAATAAATTACTTTAATTTCACAGTGAAACAGGAACTAAAAATTACTCATTGTAAAGACCCAATATTCAACTTTCCGAAGGCGAAAGATGTTGGGGATTGCATAATAAAAATCCTTGCAAATCGATCGAAAAGTTAGATCAACAGGGAACACCACTGAGCGAAATCGCTACAAAATTAAGAATGTCCGCCATCTTGGGAATGGCGCTGTGGTGGTGGTCAATAGTAGTACGAGAACGGGGGTAACCTTGATACGGGCCCCCTTTTATTCTGCAACGTCCCCCTCGAAGCGTAAATGCTATTAGGGGTGCAGATTGCTATGTGGCGTGTCAAGAATACGTCCTCTGATATTATGCGATATCCCTGAGAGAAAATTTAAGGATATTCGCTTCAGGAGTTAGAATTCTGGGACCTGAAGGTTTAATTCTCTGGGAATATCACTGCAGTAACATATATCCCTTGGGAAGCTATTTTAGGAACTTCCATCAGGACAACATGGGTTGAGCCCAAAAAAGATTTAGAGCCTCAAGACATTTTACTTTTAAGGCTTTCAAGTGAGGATCCCATGTCAGCCTGTCGTCAAATATGAACCCAAAAAATAGGCATCACCTACACATAGGATCTGTTGGTCTTTGATGTACATACCCGAATCTGGATGCATTCCTCAAATACAACAGAAATGGACAAAAGTTTTGTTTATAGAACACTTAAATCCATTCATATTAGTTCAATGAATAATTTTGTCAATTGAAAGCTGCAGATTTCTCTCAACCACTGCCATTCTAGCTCCAGCAAATGATATGAAAAGATCATCTACAAAAAGTGTAAAGAGAATATCTTAGCAAATGACAGAGGATATCCCATTTGCGGCTAACACAAAATTTTATTGAAATAAAAAGAGCAACGGCAGAAGTAGGAATAGAAGTAGACAATTACAACATTACTTATAGTTTAGTGGAAACGGTGATGACAGAGTATCTACGGACTCATAGTTTAAGCCACACTCACCACTTGGTAGGTTTCACTGAAAACATTATCATTAACCAATCCATGATTGCTTCTGGTCCTAGCTTAGGTGACGAGGGCCCTAGGATGCTGATGATATGTATGTGTCCAGTCATTGTCTTTATTAGCAAAGCTACAACCCTAGTAGGCAAAGTATGCCCAAGGGACCCAACAGGGAAAATAGACCAGTGAGAAAAGGAAATAAAGAAACAGACAGAATAGTGTGCCAGAGGGTACCCTAGAGCAACCATCAAAAGTAACGACCTCAAGAAGAATATCATGTCATAAGTATCATCGTTATCAGTATTCAAACTTTCAGATTAAATGCTCTAGGTATGACATGTCGTCAAAACAACTTCAAAAATAAAGAAAATTTACAATGAATTTAATATTAAATTACAAAATACAAGGGAAAGATATATATGGCACCTAGAACATCACAAAAGCACTTCAATTTCAGAATACTTAATGAAGCAAGGATTCCAACCTCATTTTAAAAAGCATTATTACATCTCACTTTGAAATTGTATCGATTGACATTAATCATACCTTCAAGAAGAATGAAAGCCTCCCTGCTAAAATGACAAAATGACATCCTAACAGAGTAGGAATTGCCTTACTCTCTGCAAATGGAAAAACACTTATTAGATCTAGGGACACAAGGTCTAAAGGCATCAATGGATGTTATCCTGACGAGAGGAACCTAGTGGATGAAGAAGGTGGTCAGGGAGAGAAGATTAAATCAGATCCTGGGGGAGCAAGTGACATCCAGACAATAGTACAAAATTCCAATCATAGTAAATCAAAAGATATGATTTTTTTTTTCACAATGATGCCACCAATCTCTAAAGATATGGGAAAGCAGTACAAGAGGATAAATTTCTTAAATTCTATGATTAACAAAGCCATGGCCCTGGATTCATCACCAGTTATTAAAAATTACTTAGAACTATTGAGAACATAACTTAAACAATGATAGGTAACATGGTAGGACTAATTGGAATTTGACCATAACAAAATCCTTCTCCATATCATAGTTCACCTATCACGCCCTCAGTACATAACAGATTATAAATATATAGTATTGTAATTCAATCTATACCCAAGACTTCTTTATACTACCGTTTTTGGGGGCAGATAAGTTTTATTATTTTTTCGGGGCAGATAGGTTTTATTATCTTATAAGATTTCAATTATCTTTTTAGTTTAAAATAGCTATATTTAGAACTAAATATTAATGAAGTAAATTATAGTAATTAATTAAAAATAGAGATTTCGCTCGGTGGCAAGACTGCAATGCATAGTGTCCCGTAGGTGACATGGAAAAAAAGTGCACCTGTATGGAAAACAAAACTTGCAAAGCACGAGGAGAGTAACCTAACTTGCCCAAGCACTTTTTTACAAGGCAAGCTATAGGCCAGTAGAGAAGACTTGACCAATCACAGCATGCTGATCTACATCCTTGATGCTGATTGACTGTTGGATCACAGGATCACTCTCAAGCAAACGGCAGCATTCAGTATCCCACGCTGTCCGTTTGCTTCTACACACAAGTACACGACATCGCTCTGCATTGTTAATGGTGTTGTGTGGTGTTTTATTGCATTTTTAGCAAAAATTGTGAATTGGTTTTAAACCTTACAGTGCCAGCCAAATGTTTTGCACATTTTAAGGCTTCTGGCAGTGACCATAATATCGGAGAAAGAGGTTTACTACAGAAGAGAGGATGATACTCCTTCACATGTTTAAGGAAGGGAGAAGTTAACCAGACGTAGGCCGCCATTACAACATCAACAAATTTACTGTTTGCTACATCAAAAGGGAAGATACGAGTATAAGGATGACAACAAATGTCACTTTTAACAAGAGAGCAAAAAGGATGGTAACTTCCTGTAATAAGACCACCGTAAGCATGGAGTCAGCATTAGTCCTTTGGATATGTGACTATATGAAGAACATTGCACTGGATAACAACACCATACATAAGAAAGCTAAGCAACTTCACTGCAAGTTTATGGACAGTGATGATAAACATCCAGAACCAAAACCATCTACGGCATCTCCCACCAAATCGCATTTAAAGTGCAAGTGAGACTGCCCTAATATTATTACGTTGTTCTTTGCATCACTTTTTCCAAACTTTTGGACCCTTTTCTAATACTTTTCATACTTGCTCCTTCCCTATTGTCATGATATATACAAGTGATTTTAATTGAAAACTGTTCTGTCTTATTTTAGCATGTTGTTTGATCTGGTCTAGGTCCTCTATGATCTTATGATATTTTATCTCTCAAGTTTAAACCTGATCTAAGTCCATCATCATCATCTCCCATCTCATAAGTTTAGTCTGAATAATTCTCTGTCATCATGTTCCATCTAATCTATCTAATCTAGGCCTGGTCTAGGAGCTATTAGTAATGCATTAAACATATTGAGACCATTACCGTGACGGAAGATGTATGTTGCGTTTCTATCGCTGATGTCATCTATAGTAGTCTCCAGAGGTCCAAGACTGGCAAACTTACACAGGAATCCACTACCGTTGAATTCTGATGATACCGCCATGCATCTTGGATTTTTCAGGCACTGCATGTGACACATACCTGCGTTTTAGATTAATTTTGGCAATGTATTTACAAAGTAGAAACAACTAATATATTCTATATACTTTAGCACTTTCCAATATCACAGAATGTCTAGGGAAACAAAAATGTTTAGATGGTTAGAGACTGGTTTGGTTGTAGGTCAAAGCCTGTTTTTATTTAAGTGACGGAAGTACGAGAGCCAGTTGGAGAAGAGCAGAGCAAGGTCTAATTAGAATAATGTATCCTACATACCTTGAAGTAGAGGATGCAGAAGTGAATGTATGAAGGAAGAGATTGGGATGAGAGTTAGTGGCATTAGTGCTGTCATTTGGAAGTGAAACTGCAGGGATGAGTGAAAGATTCTAATCATTTTTGTAAAGAGAAAGATATGTTAGTGTCAGCAACAGCAGTTTTTTGAGGATCAATGAATGCTGACAGGTGAGTAATGCATCAAACAGAGGAGTAAATGTAAATATGGTGAACTAAAAAAAGCAGTTAGGGAAGCAAAAGTTCAAGATATATATAAAGCAAATACTGAGGGTGCCCTTGAATTGAGGGAAGTGTGGTTGCTGAATAAGAATGTCAAAAAAGGGAGGGAGCTGATTAGAAAGATTGCATGTGAATCGCATGTGGAAGAAGGAGGGAGGAAGAGAAAAGACCAAAGAAATAAAACAGGTATGAAAGGAAGACCTTAGAAGGGGGCCCAATCTTTACAACCATTGAAGCACAGTATACTAATGTTAAATGTATTCAATTGGAAATAAGCTCTCATTAACTCTGGTTAGGTTAGGCTTCAGTGATTACACACTTACATTCATTATTTGTAGTCATCATCGAGTTTACGCTGGTGTTATTTATTGTCTTTCCAACAGCCATGAAGAAGTTGCCATGTATATTGCTCTCTATGTACAGGACGGAAGGTTGACGTGTGAGGTTTTCAGTAGTGCCTGAGGTTGCCTGTGCAGCTAGCAAGGTGCTTACAGACACCACAATGAAAGAGTGAAGTAGCCACCTTAGCATCATTTTGGGGTTCTGCAAACATGAAAAGAACATGATATATATATATATATATATATATATATATATATATATATATATATATATATATATATATATAGGCTACCTGTATACATGGATAAAGATTGCACTGGGATGGGCATTAAGGAAAGATCTAGGATTAGTTTCATGTCCTTTGGAGGTAGTCTTCAGCTAGGAGAGTGATTTACTCCTACTTTTACTGGTGAATAACCTTTTTTCATTACCAGTTACGATGAACTACTTGAAGGTGCTTTGTTTTGTATTTGTTATTTATTTCAACACCAAAATAAAACAATGACCAGTACAACACCAATTCTTAAATTGTGAAACATAAATGAAATCATGCACAGAACACTTCCATAAGATCTGAAGCATAATAAGCAGAGCATTGGACCCTCTACACTCACTGTGTCATTCACCTATATCTTCCACTCCTGCATTGTATTGCCTAGATAATAAGGGCCTTCCTCTCCAATATCTCATGCATCCCATCAACACAGAGTTCTTTAGGTAATACTCTGTTCTTCCCTCTTAGTCATGCACTCTTTTTTCTTTGCGATTGTCTTTGATTTTCCAACCTTGACCAACTACATAAAAACTCTCTAATCAATCTCTTTATGTATACTAACTTATTTTCCACTTCTTTTATTTCCATATTTAATACCATTTCACAGCTTCTATACCATGTACAGGATGCAGACAATATGTTTACAGAGCTTCAAAATATTATTTTCTTATTACAATTAACATTCATATTTTACTATCTTGAGGAAGAGTTGGCCCAATAATCGCTTCAAAGGTCTTACCCTAGTTTCAACAGATACACCAAATCTTCATCATAGTATACGGACACTACCTCTTATTTTATCTCACCTATTCTGCAACTCAACTATTACCTCACCATACCTCTACTTAAAATATGTACTCCTAAATACCCATCCTATCTTAGCAATCCATGTTTGCCAACGATTGGATAAGCAGATGAGCAACCTGGTGGAGTATCGAGACCTCTGAGTGTGGAGGAAATGCCGCCCCCTCCACCCCCCAAATCTCAATGAAGATGATGAAATACCCATTACAATCAGCTACTTCCATTCTTCTACCATCTATACTGACATCCATTGCCACATCTTCCTAGTTACTATTTATCCTTACTAATCTTAACTCCTCATCCTCAAAACAATTTCAATGTCTTATACTAGCTTCTGCAGGTTCTCTTTACTATCAGTAACCAGTACTGTGTTGTTTTTAGATATGAGCATTTCCACAATAGCCTAATGCTATATTTTCTTAATTGACAATTTTGCAGCCATAATTACAATTTTTTTCTCTGACTTCTCACATCATTTCCTCTTTACAGAACTTAATCTTCTATAGAGGCATCACACACTCTTATCAGGCATTCTGTATCACAAACGCTTTGAATTGTTCGAATACTTTCTCAACACCATCCATATAGCTTCTCTGTTGTATGTTATAAACTTTTTCCAAATCTATGTATTCCATATATAGCTAATTTCCTTTGCATTCAAACATCTCTATACCATGGGAATTATTCCTTAAAAGACTTTTTGTAACATGCTCTACTTTCTCGATCAATTATCCCATTAGGCATATTCCCTGTAACTATCACATTTGCCTCTAACATTATTCCTACTACACAACAAACCTCTCTTTCCTCTAATATACACCTCCAGAACCTTTCCCTCACTCGGATATAACTT
>NC_090755.1:67015308-67030308 GCF_036898095.1 Palaemon carinicauda
ATTTAAAAATTCAGCAGTCCAAGATCTACATTCAGGAGATGGAATTGATGCAGAGTAGCATCAACTGCAAATGAAACGAGCTTGTATTCTAGGCCAACCCACATGTCATGTGTATATAGTGTGAAAAGTAATGGGCCCAGAACACTACCCTGAAGAACACCAGATATCACACTCCTATACTCAATGGTGCCCATCAACAACAACTCTTTGCAATCTATCACTTAAAAATTCAATAATAATGCTAAGAAACGACCCATCCAATCCCTACTGTTTGAGTTTGAAAACAAGGTCCTCATGATTAATATGGTCAAAGGCAGCACTAAAATCAAGGCCAATCATACGAACTTCCTGACCACATCAAGGTATTTCTGTATACCATTGGAGATTGTAAGAAGAGCATCACATGCTCTAAGGCCTTTATGAAAGCCTGATTGCAAACTAGGGATCAGATAATTACCTTCCGCAAGCATATCTAGATGTTTTTGTCAAAAGATATTCAAAAACTTTAGATGATATAGGTGTTATGGACATTGGGCGGTAATCAGCTGGCTTTGAGCTACCACACACACAGTTACATAATAGAGTAACATTAATAATTCTCCAGCAAGTGCTAAAAGAACCTTTTCTTGCTAACTTGCGGGAAATAACAGATAATTTTAGGACCTAACAAACTTTTGGTCTTTATAAAAAGACGAAGGAAAAATACCAATTGTGTCTACACCTACACGAGCATCACTGCTTATGAAATAAAATTTAATGTCATGCGACCAAAAAGCTACATTAGTTAGTTTAGCCTCAAGAAAACAGGAATGAGGAAGATCGAGTTTCTCATAAGGCATACTTTTCTTCTTCTTCGACTAAACTTTTCCCACTATGCAGGGTCGCTATTTCTAGAGAGCCGTTTCCAACTTCTATCTCCGATGTCCTCCATTTTGAGATCTTTCTCCTCCATATCGGCTGTTACTCACTCCATCCACCTTCGCTTTGGTCTCCCCCTCCTCCTCCTACCTGGAACATCCAAATCCAGCATCCTCCTCCCAACATACTCCTGGTCTCTCCTCATTACGTGCCCAAACCAGTGTAGTCTCTTTTCTTGGATTTTCTTTGACACCTCTGTAACCTTTGTTGTTCCCCTTACCAAGTCATTCCTAACCTTATCCAGTCTCGTGATCCCAGCCATCCATCTTGGCATTCTCATCTCTGCAACATTCATTTTCTTCTCAAAGATCTTTTTATGGGCCAGGTCTCTGCACCATATGTCATGGCAGGTCTCACTACAGTTTTATGTACTTTTCCCTTTAACTTTAAGTTTATCCTTCAATCACACAACACTCCCGATTATTCGATCCAGCTTGAATTCTACTGTTCACTTCCGTTTGGAGTTCTGCTGTTTCCTCCACATATGACCCTAGGTACTTTAATTTTTTCTGTCCTCTTTACTATTTCACCCAGCAAATGTATATCATTTTATTGGTTCTGCGGGTTGCAACACATATACTCTGTTTTTGTTCTACTGATCTTTAGCCCTCTGCTCTCCAATTCCAATTCCTCTCTCCATCCCTCCAGCTTCCCCTCCAATCCTTCTCTGGTTTCATCACACAGAACTATATCATCTGCAAACAACATGGTCTATGGTGACTGTTCCCTCACTCTTTCAGCAATTACATCCACTACTATATTAAACAAATAGGGGCTTAATGACGACCCCTGGTGTAACCCAACTCCCACTTCAAACGTCTCGGTAAAACCAACACTCATTCTTATTTGTGTGCCTGCTCCTTCATACATATCTCTAATCAGTTTAACATTTCTCTGGTGTTCCACTCTCTCTCAAACATCTCCATATCTCCTGCCGTGAAACTCTATCATAAGCCTTCTCTAAGTCAATAAATACTATATGTAATTCCTTTTGGCCTTCTCTATATTTTTCCATCAACTGCCTTAGTGTAAACATTGCATCCGTCGTGCTTCTGCCTGGCATAAATCCAAACTGCTCTTCTCCAATCTTGGTCTCTTCCCTGATCCTACACTCTATAATCCTTTCCCAAAGCTTCATTGTATGTGGGAGGAGTTTGATTGCTCTATAATTATTACAATTTTGTACATCGCCCTTTTCTTTGAATATGGGTATTAAAAAGGTATGCCTCCACATTCTGGGCATCTTTTCTTTCCGGTGCATCTTCTTCATCAGATCCCACAGCATATCCACTCCAAATTCCCCCAAGGATTTCCAGACTTCCACTGGGATCTCATCAGGTCCTGTAGCTTTTCCATTTTTCATCTTACTGAAGGCAACCTTAATTTCTTCTCTCTCTATATCTCTTACCATTCCTAAATTTGGATTTCCATCTGCAATTATAGATCTCAGATTTTCTTCATTTAGCAATCTTTCAAAATATTGCTTCCACCTTCCTTTTATATCACTTGAGCTACACATTACCACTCCATCCTCATTCTTTATCTGCTTAATGTGGGTAATATCTTTGGTCGCTTTGTTTCTTCCCTTAGCATTCTTGTAAATCTTCTTTTGACCCTCCTTTGTGTCCAAATCTTCATATACATTATCCAATGCTTGCTGTTTTGACTGTGCCACAGCCACTTTTGCTTCTTTCTTTGCTAATCTACTTCTCTCCTTATCTTCTTCAGTGCCTGTTTCATCATACCTTTTCTTTGCATTTCTCTTGATCTTGATTTTTTCTTGTACATAATTACTCCACCACCAAGTTTCTTTGTCTCTTGGCCCTTTTCCTGTTGACATCCCTAGAACTTCTCTGCCAACTCTTTTCAGAATACTGCTGTTCTGTTCCCACGACTCATCCACATTCTCTTAATCCATGGTGCCAAGAACGACTAAAACCCTCTCTATGAATCTATCCCTATATTCTGGTTCTTTCAGCTTCCACCATCTTATCTTTGGAATTATCTTTTGCTTACCTCTTATTGTTTTCTTCCTATCCCAGTCTACTGTTAAGAGTTACAGCTTCTCCTGGGAATATTTTACAGTTTATTATCTCTTTTAGATTTACCCTTCTACCTAATACAAAATCAATTTGGAATTCTTGCCCACCACTTTTATACGTTGTAAGATATTTTGGCTGTTTTTCGAAGAAAGTGTTGATTACTGCCATATCAAACGCTACAGCAAAGTCCATAACCCTTTCACCATCTCTGCTTACTGTCAAACACATCAGAAAAAAAGGGTTGCCTTTTCCTTTGAACAGTGAGTGATCGAGCCATTTGGTTTAAATAAAGGAGGAACTGTTACATCTACACCAAAGAGTACAGATTAAAGGGTAGCCAACCGCTTATGTTCCTGGGTTGTACCAGTGAGGGTTTCTTTTATGGTTAAATTGTATTCATTTTCAGTTGAAGCATAAACTCTCTCAGCAAAAGCTCTAAGCTGAATATAGTTATTCCAAAGCAAATCTGATGTTACCCGTCCAAAAATAATAGGCCTCCTGCTTCTCCAAATAAGCAAGTCTACAATCATCATTTAACCACGGTTTGTCTTTCACTCAGTACCTTAGCACGCGAAAAGGAATACGCCTATCAATGATGTTGACGATCAGATTCTTATTCAAAAGAACAGTATCAACAATATTATTCAATTATGATCAATTAAAGTTCAAAATCTTATGATAATGGTCTTCTCATGTCGCTAGTTTGCACATTAAACAAATAAATTTACCTAATTAAGAGTTGCTTGTTTTGGTTAATTGAACAATATCTTAAGTTTATTCTCCTGTGACTATTGCACCTTTAACTATTTTCCAAAGGAATTTATTCCAATACATGTGATGGGGCTTGTATCATTATCCCAAGAAATTTACTCTACCATGTGTTATAAATCTTGGTGCATTATCCCAACGATTTCATTTAAATATATGTTATGGGTCTTTGCCTAATTGACCTTGAAATTTATTCCAATGTCTTAGGGTTTTCGTACATTAGCACAAGGAATTTACTAGAGTATATGTAAGGGGACTTCGCACAATATACCAAAAAACTTATTCAATTATTCCCAAGTCTTTTTTTTTTAAACATATCTCGGAATTTATACCAGTATATGTTAGGAGTCTTCGTACATTACCTAAAGAATTTTTTTTTCTGCATACTTTATAGATCTTGAAGCAATATAACGGGGAAATTATTCCAACATAAATCGTATGTCTTTGCAAATTATTCCAGTACATATCATGGGCCAATATGAAGAAAATGTTTTCCAGCACATAATGTGTTTTTTTTTTTTGTATGATCCCAAGGGATTTACTCTAATACATAGGAGTCTTTGCCCATTGTGGAAAGAATGTATTCCAACACATAGTGAGTTTTTTGTATTATCCCAAATGATTTATTCTATGAGATATGGGTCTTTGTCCACTGTGGAGAGAATGTATTCCAACACATGATGTGAGTTTTTGTGTGTATTATCACAAGGGATTTATTCTATGAGACATTAGTCTTTGTCCACTGTGGAGAGAATGTATTCCAACACATGATGTGAGTTTTTGTGTGTATTATCACAAGGGATTTATTCTATGAGACATTAGTCTTTGTCCACTGTGGAGAGAATGTATTCCAACACATGATGTGAGTTTTTGTGTATTATCCCAAGGGATTTATTTTATGAGATATGGATATTTGTCCATTGTGGAAGGAATGTATTCCAGCTTATGCTACAAGTCATTTTCATATAACGGGAATTAATTCTAGAAAAAAATATAAATTTTTTTATAGTGCAAATGACCCTACAGTGCGTTGGGTGTTCATTGTACGTTCAATAAATGTTTTATTTTTCCCATAAGAATTAAGAGATTTAAAATAATTTTCTTTTTTCTTTCAAAACTTTAATACAGCGGGACCTTGTTTCTTTAGTTCCCACCATCATTTATGAGAATATGGTCAAAGACATCACAATCGATTTATAAAGCAACGTTTAAATGTTTTGCAACATATCGTAGGGGTCTGGAAGGAGAGCGAGTCACACAAATACATTTGAAACAACAGGATGGGGGTAATTGATTAGTATAATAGGTGGCCTTATTATGTTTTTTTTCTATTTGAAATAGCAGGAAACCTTCAATTTTATAAAATAAGTTTCTTATAAATAATAAAATTTCATCTTAATTCATAGATTTTTCTTTAACACTTCCTTTTAAAAGATGGGAAATTTCTTTATTTATATACTTTTTTAACAAAAAATTACATTTTCTCTTATTTCCTATACATTTGTTTACTTGTCCATTTTTATTAATGAAAAATTTCTTCATGAACATCATTTTTACTTCTAAAAATCGACTTCTAACAAATTTTCTTCTTAAGAACAACTGTAACTTTATCTAGGAAAACATATATAAAAACCTAAGAATGAAATGCTTCAAAAATCAGTCACTAGTTCAAGTTCGATAAGTGATCTTTGATGAACCCGTCAGTCTTATAATTTTTACCCGAAAAATTCCTGAAATATTTTTTTTTCTTTTGCTTAGTTTATAGGATTTTGAATGAGGACCAAAAAATTCTTAGTATACTAAACAGAGTGGCATGAAATGTATGACCTAAAATAACTGGTTCATTTCCCTCTTCTTTTGCAGGAACATAAAGCACAAAGGGCATGTGACATAGAGCTGCCATTAAACGAGGTCAAACTTAATGGTTGGGGCACTGAGTTGCCTAACAAATAGCTTAAGATATAAATGACTTAAAACAACCGATTTATTTCCCTCTGCTTTACAGGAACATAGGGGACAAAAGGCATGTGACATACAGCTGCCATAAAACCAGGTCACACTTGTTAACAGCTAGGGCACTGAGGTGGCAAAGGTTAACAAACAGCTTAAGACATAAATGACCTAAAACAACTGATTTATTTCACTCTGCTTTGCAAGAAAGGGAGTGATAAAGAGCATGTGACATAGAGCTTCCATAAAACAAGGTCACACTTGTTAATGGCTGGGGCAGGGCACTTAGTTGGCAAAGGCTAACAAACAGATGATAAAGGGAATTAATTGATTGATTGACTGATTGATTGATTGACTGATTGATTAATATGAGGTTTTCTGGCATCCTGACATTGATAAAGGCCATGTGACATAAAGCTGCCATAAAACGAGGTCACGCTTGTTAACAGCAAGGGCACACAGTTGGCCAAGGCTAACAAACCGCTTCAAATGCCGACTATCCTATTCGAAGTCTGAGTAGTCACAAGTTAGCCTCGTTACAGATTAGCTTCTTATTGTTACCAAACGTCTCAGCTACTACTAAGAAACATCTTTTACTTAGATTAACCTTCTTCTCAGATGTATTGTTATCAGAGTACATACTGATTGCAAGAACATTATACTGAACACAGAAACATCTACTATTTAACAAATATTTTCAACTGTACTTCAAAACATTTGTTAATTAAGTGTACCATATGTTTATAAGAAGCTCTTATTCAGGAATATTCTGTACTTGTAAGCTTTTTATACTTTATAACACCACTTGTTTATAAAAAGAACTTACGTGGAAACACCTGTTCAAATAGACTTTTAACATAAAATGATCTTTATGCTTAGAAAAAATTTTCTGCTGTGAAAAATATTGTTTGGAAAAATATTTCTAATGGAAAGCACCAGTTTGTTACAATTTTTACTGGAAAATCATATATGGATGGATTTTCTACTTAAAACCCCCTCTTTTTAAAAATAGAATGTTCTACTATGAACACTTGTGTAAAAGAATCTTCTACTTGGGCAGACATTCTAAATTCTTTTCTACAGGGAACATCTGTTTAAAAGAATAAAAAATCTTCTACTCAGACATTGCCTTAATTCTTTCCTACTGAAAACATCCGTTTAATATACACATTCTGTCTGAATCTATTTCATTGGGAACACTTGTTTAAAAGAATCAAGAACTCTCTACTTGGATACACAATCGGTCTAAGTTCTTCTCTACTGGGGAAACATGTTTAAAACAATCTTCTACTTGGATACACACTCGGTCTAAAACCTTTTCAACTGAGAACATCTATTTAGAAGAATCTTCTACTTGTATAAACAATCTGTCTACATTCTTTTCTACTTGGAACAACTGTTTAAAAGAATCTTCTACTTGTATACACACTAGGTCTAAAATCTTTTCTACTGGGAACATTTGTTCAGAAAAATCTTCTACTTGGATACACATTCTGTCTACATTCTTTTCTAATGGGAACACCAGTTTAAAAGAATGAAGAATCTTCTACTTGGAAACATATTCTGTCTAAATTCCTTGCTACTGGGAACACCTGCTGAAAAGAATCTTCTACTTGGATACGCACTCTGTCAAAATTAAACTGTGAACACCAATCTAAAAGATCCTTCTACTTGAAAACACATTCTGTCTAAATTCTTTTCTACTGCGAACACCTTTTTTTGAAGAATATCCTACTTCGAAGCATCCTCTGCAATGAACTTCAAGATGTCGATGTCGTTGCTGGAAATTTCTGCTCTCAGGCGGACCTCATCAAACGTGTAGTCCTTCAGGAGCTCACCGTTCTCAAAAACAGTCAGGAGTTGGTCCTGCCAGGAGGACAATAAGGACGAGGTCAGTGAGAGTTAAAAAAGAAATAAGAGTACATTAAGAGGGAAATAACTTTATAGCTAGTATAAAAATTAAATGATACATGGAGAAAATGTAAGGGCATTGAGATTCATGGCCCGAGGAGTTGTATCATGAAAACTTGGTGTCGATAATTCAATTTCATAGTACCATCTCAGAACAAAATATGAATTGTCTACCCAAATTTGTTTCCATAATAACTAGTAAGCAATAAAGTTTTCCCCCATTCTCTTATCCTTAATTCTCTTGGAACATTAATTAGTCTCCTTTATTTCCAGTACCCCTTTTTATAAAGTCTTCACTTCATTCTGCTAATTTACTAGCTTTAGATCTGGATTCAACTAGACACGTTATTTCCAGTATTATCAACCTCTTCCAAAATACGAAAATGCAAAAATACCACTATTAATCAAGAGTCACAATACCTGTTCTTCACTCGACTCTGAAGCCTTAACGGTGGTGTAAACGCCATTTGTACAATGAAGAGCCAGTCGACCTCTCTTGCTGTTCTTCCCTGGGTCAGTAATGGGCTGTTTGTACACATCAATCTCCTCTCCGTTCACTTCGGCAAAGCTGCACTTGTAAGCACACTTCTGGGTGTCTCTGTCGATCTATAGAATGAAAGAAAGTGATACTCCTACTGAAATTTAGCAGTTAACATGCTTTGTACCAGATCATGTTCATAGCCTGTGCGTGTACTTTTACCCACAACATACAAAAATATGTTCTGTATTTTGATTCGAATATTCAGTATATTTTCAATAGTAGCTTTGTTTAAATCTTCCACTTATTTAGATAATTACTTAGCCCTGAAATTGGTACAGTATTACCTTAGTCATGCAAAAGGTGTGTAAAAGTACAAAGTCAATCAGGCTGAGTTTTAAATCTGTAAATAAACTACTAGTATGAAAGTAAATTGGGTTGAAAGTGCCCATACCCTCTGTAGAAGTGCAGCTCCTGCCCCAAAGCCGGCATTATTGGCTGCCCATCCATTCTCTTCCATGGCTTTCAAGATGGCCGCTGCATCGAAAAGGAAAGGTTATTAGTGCAGAAAAATTACGTAAGGGCTGACTGAAAGATTTCAATAGTATTTAAAGTAAGGCTTTGTCTGCTGTGAAAAACAAATGGAAATAAATAAACTACGGTATAATGTTAATGGAAATAAATAAACTACGGTATAATGTTAATGTATACACATACAACCACGAAAATATCAATTCTTGGGTGACAAAATATTTCCGAGGCCATCCTAACAGCTACAATTGATTTGATTCGATTAATGAAAATTTGGTCGACACTCTGGCACTAGCACTTGGTTGGACAATAAGATAAATAATCAAACAAGAAGTACAAAGACCTGGAAGTGAAATTGAAGGAAAACTCCAGTTAAACTGTGAAGTCATAGCAAGAAAGGCTGGATAGTAAAATGAAAGAAAGGAGGAAAGAACTGAGGTAGTCAAAAGCTAAACAGTTGTTGCAGATAGGGGATAAGGGGATGTTGCAAATGCCGTTTTGCTTAACCTTGATGCTTATAAAGTTATGGACCCAGACGGTATTTTTGCATTGTTTTTCATAAAGACAACTAATTTGTAGGATCCGAAGTTGACTGATATTTGTTTATGTTAGCAAGAAGTCATATGTATTTTTTAAAGTCTTGGTAACGTAACTCAATATGGTAAATTTGGCTGTACCTTTGCCCATTATTGCCCTTCGTGCAAAAGCGCCACGTTTGTCACCTGTCCTCATGTGAGGAGTGTAGGGAGTGGTACCCCGCCAAGTGGCAAGTGTATGGCAGGAGGAGGAAGATGGCTAAACGCGACTGCTCTCCCTCGGACTCCTCTTTGAGGTCGATGAAATTGGCTAGATCTATTCCTTCAACCCTTGGTACTATGCCCTCTGACCCGTTCCCTTTGGTCTTTTCGAGAGATAGGACGGGGAAGAGTGGTACCTCTGTACCCCTCAATTTCCACAACTCCCACTAGCACTTGGTTGGACAATAAGATAAATAATCAAACAAGAAGTACAAAGACCTGGAAGTGAAATTGAAGGAAAACTCCAGTTAAACTGTGAAGTCATAGCAAGAAAGGCTGGATAGTAAAATGAAAGAAAGGAGGAAAGAACTGAGGTAGTCAAAAGCTAAACAGTTGTTGCAGATAGGGGATAAGGGGATGTTGCAAATGCCGTTTTGCTTAACCTTGATGCTTATAAAGTTATGGACCCAGACGGTATTTTTGCATTGTTTTTCATAAAGACAACTAATTTGTAGGATCCGAAGTTGACTGATATTTGTTTATGTTAGCAAGAAGTCATATGTATTTTTTAAAGTCTTGGTAACGTAACTCAATATGGTAAATTTGGCTGTACCTTTGCCCATTATTGCCCTTCGTGCAAAAGCGCCACGTTTGTCACCTGTCCTCATGTGAGGAGTGTAGGGAGTGGTACCCCGCCAAGTGGCAAGTGTATGGCAGGAGGAGGAAGATGGCTAAACGCGACTGCTCTCCCTCGGACTCCTCTTTGAGGTCGATGAAATTGGCTAGATCTATTCCTTCAACCCTTGGTACTATGCCCTCTGACCCGTTCCCTTTGGTCTTTTCGAGAGATAGGACGGGGAAGAGTGGTACCTCTGTACCCCTCAATTTCCACAACTCCCATATTTTCTTAAATCTTTACACGCCTGTTGGCATAAAATTTAAATGGATATGCTGAAAGCAATCATCTATTATCTATTCTGCATTTTGACTTTCGCAAGGGCCTTAAGAGCTTGTGACGCTCTTCTTACAATCTCCAATGTCGGGAAGAACTTCCATAATTATGATCATGAAGTTATATGATTGGTCTTGACTTTAGTGCTGCATTTTACCATATTAATTATGAGTCACTTGTTTCTAAACCTAAAGAGATGGAAGTTGGTGGGTCATTTCTTAATATTGTCATAGAAATTCTAATCAGTAGGATATAAAGAATAGTTGTTGATGAACACCATACTGATTACAGAAATGTAATATCTAGTGTTACTTATGGTAACATTATTGGTTCTTAACTTTTCAGATCATGTACACATTATGTGATTTTTCCTGGTACACAAGCTTGTTACTCATTACTAGGATGCTGTCTCTTTACATTGATCCCATCTCCTATATCTAGAATTATGGAGCATAAAGTTAAAGCCTAACAAAAATCAAAGTATGAGTGAGAGTTGTTCTTGGACATTGGGTATCCCCCATCCAGATCTCACTGACAAGGTTTCTTTGACTATATGCTGATCGTTAAAAACTCTTCTTAGTGTGTTTCTTAATTGTATATTTACTTTGAGAAATACATTTTACCTGTTTCTTCTTTAATTGCAGGAAACTTTATTGCATTGAGAAAGTCTTTCAAGATTTTTTGGAGACCTGTCTGTCCTTCTGAAATATCCTAATAAATCTATTAAGCTATATTTTTAATATTAGCCTCTTTGTTTGGTCTCCAGCAGCCAATACTTATTCAACCTCATTAGACAAAAATTTGAGGTCTAATAAATTACTGATGCCTGATTATGATATTAATCTCTGACATTCAATTGGCTCTTTGTATGTTGTGTATGCTGTTTGATATTTTTCATAATTCATACGATCCTTTGCATTTTAATCTTTCAAGACTATACCATCCACCATGGTTGAGCTACTTTGCCATCCACTACGTAGCACGAGCTATGTAATTAATCCTAAAATTTCATCTCAGACGACCAAATTATAGTTGAATAAGTGGAGCTTTGGAAGTTTGCACTTGGTGCAAATGCTATCCTGTTGAGGGGGTTGACTAAAGTCTTGTTACTTTGTGTATAAGGTACTTATTGCAATTTATGGTAGTGTACAGTATTAATTTTTCTCCTTTTTAACAGTCAATTCTTTACTTCATTCGTTTTTCACACTAGGCTGCTTTCTCTTATCAGAGTCTTTAGGCTTGTATAATGTTGTTTTTCCATCTAGAGTTGTAGACTGGCTATAATAATAGAAATACTACACGATGTACACCACATATAGTGCCATAGCATCCCCAACACTCTAAGCCTAGGGGATATATTAGATTCCTCATTGGAAAAGAAAAGCTTAAAGTATAAATATCCATCAAATAAGTTATCACAGATATTGCTTGAAGAGGCAAACCCAAACTTCCATCCTTTTATTATGAATCAGAATTATTCATCATGGAACTTCGCAGTAAAGTTTACTCCCGACCCCATAAATATTAACATACTTACCTAAACACTTGTAGTTGATGCCATCAGCCTGAACCACTCTGATGTACTCGGGCAAAACCTTATAACCTTTGGAGTTCTTTTCAGTTCCAAAACCCTTTCCTAGGATGTCGAGGACCTGAAAAGGGCGTAAATTTCCCAAAATAGTTTCTGTATGGATCTAGGTGGATGCTTTAGGAAATCAAGAATTTTTTATAAAAAGTATTGTCAGTTTCATACTATTTATATTGCATCCCATTTTCCATAATACATTCTTTGCTATGTCCTGCAATAATGATCAAAGTTATTGTAATACTAATGCACACTTGAAAACCATCTCAAATGTGACCAAAGAAATGAATACTGTATGTCGCTCCACAGCTTTGACTTGAAACGAAAACTATCTCTGGATCGCTGCTTTTAATCACGAGGTTGTATTTTTCAAATATTTACTTCAATAAAACAAAAATGAGCACTAAGTATATATAATTGAAAACAGTAAGTATGGACACTCACCTTCAAAACAACTTCAACTGGGTCTCCACTATCTGGTCTGACGCTAATCGACCCACCTTTCTTGCCATTCTCAATCACGAGGTCTTTCATTTCTTTACCAAAAGTGTCTTCTAAGCACTTCCAAATGTTGAAGGAGTCGACCACACAGCCAAACTTTCCTAGGAGTATAAGATGTTATGTAGTCTTACCTTTCAGGTACAGTAAGCTTCTTTCTGATAGAGATTTGAAATATTAAAGCGTTTAGATACAACGGGGAAGACATTTTAACGTTACCAAGAATTTTTACGATTTTTACAAAATTCACGTTTCTCTTAATTACTGAAGGCAATTGTATTTGCATAGCAACTGCTTTTCAAAGACTGGGAACTGCTAAACATGCAAGATGACATGATTTCCTGGTTTCTTTGGAGCTATGAAGTGTTTTAACCAAGATAAACTTCAATATTGTAAATTCTGATCTTTTCAATGTACATTAACCTTCTGAAGTTTTAAATCATATAAAGAAATGTTAAAATTTCAGCTATGAGTTAATTGAAAGCTGCAATAAAATTTTTATTGCTCTGAAATAAAACATTGCAAGACTAGGACTGGCTACTCTTCAGAAGTTACTTTACAAGGTTTCAACAGTCATGGAGAGTTGGTACTTGAAGAGCATCATGTCTTCTTCGACTCATGTTTTAGGTTTCTAAACTCCATACATTACAGCTCCTGAAGGGCTACCTTTTGTATTGGCCTAATTTGAATAGGCCTTAAACAATATTAGTTTTGGGGATATTCATAAAACCCTAAACATTTAACCATAAAATGGGCCATCATCAGACAGTTACCTTTGTATCAAAAGGTACCCGCTAATCCTCACAACTAAATCAACTTGTGAACATACTTCCCATGAACTTCGTCAACATCATTTTGTGAGCTTCATTTTCTCTATCTCGTCCCCAGCTGGTGACAGTGGAATGCTCAGAGAAGGGCCCGGACATAGCAGCAACGCCATCCACGTGGTAGTACTTCCTCAGCATACAGGACCCAGCGATAGTGTCTGAGGTCTGTGCAGTGCGAGGAAAAATGGTGTTGAAAACTGGCTATAGGAAGCCCTTTGGAAAGCATGGGACCTGTAGGGTACTCTCATTCAAATAATTCCCCCACATGTAAATAACAAAATAAATGCATGATGTTGAAGATATCTAAATTGTCTGTATACCTCATTAAATCTCATACTTTACAAGGCAAATGTAGATTTTCTGAAAATAGAGATTTTAGTAATTATCTAATTCTAGGTGATGTGATTCAACAAAATATGTCATCTTCTCAACAAAACCAGAAGACACAAGTTTACCTTGAAATTCACCATGTGCGCAGCACCGCCGATAGCAGCACTTTCCACAGAAGAGACTCCTCGGTAACCGGTGTCATGGAGCTGGCGGAGGAAAGACAGTGAAGAAGTATTCTACCCAAAATTACTATTACCATCATATAGTAGTTTCAAATATCTTAGCCATTTCCAGGCAATCCTTGGCTGACCAGATGGTATTTTTTACGTAAATAACGATTAAAACCTAGGCAAAAGTGAAAATCTCTACACCAACCAAGGACCAAAATTGCCAAGTATGCACTGTTAAGCTCCACTAACACTCCAGTTAAACTCTCAAACAATCATGGACCATCATTCGGTATATTTTATCATGACGTCATTCATATTTCTGTAAATAGATCTGAAGATACCCTAAGAAAAGGATATTGGATCCCTCCTACACTAAGGTCTCAACGTAGCAAAGATCCCAAAAAAGAAAAGAACTGACAGATTGCAGAACTTTTTTTTTTTAACTTACATTTACAATAGAGTACAGAACTATTGTTACGACTTCCAGAGACTATATTAAAGAACAAATCTTGTTGACTACATACAGTTTGTCTCAACCTAGAGATCTTAATAGACAAAAGAACTGTACGACAACAAATATTTTGTTGCAATTTAAATACTTCAATATAAAATGAAACTAGTTGACTGCAAAAATTTTGTTTCAACTCACAGAGATTCCAAAAAAGAACAGAACTGGCTAATTACAGATTTTTAATCCATACTTGCAGAGACTTGAACAAAACTGACAGGTAACAAAACTTCTGTTTTGACTGTGAGACCTTAACAAGAGCATATTGACTGTTTCAACTTAGAAAAAACAACAGATACCAATAAAGAACAACTTTTGTATCATCTTGGAGACATTAATAATGAACTGAAATGTCTAACTACAAACAGTTTGTTTTTAACTTACATAGACCTTAATACTAAAATGAGCTTACTACAGAATTTCAGTTAAATCTAAAAAAAAACTTTAAAAACCTGATTAACTACAGAACTTGTATTCCCATTTACAGAGACCTTAGCAAACAACAGAACTGGGCAACTCCAGTTATGGTTAAACTTACAGAAAACGAGACAAGACTCATATCATCTGAAGAGATCTCATTGTAATGGTGGACGAGTTGCTTGTGAATTCTCGAAACAGTGGCCACCGTCATTGGATACCAGGTCTGCACCAGAATTGTCTGCAAATATAAGATTATATTATGTAACTTTATTTTCTTAGGAACAGTTTATGTATTAGATAGTATCTTGTCCTTTCGTTATATTTTTTCCCAGTTTGTTCTGTGTATCACTGTTTGATTCCACTATATATATATAT
>NC_090755.1:67037808-67040308 GCF_036898095.1 Palaemon carinicauda
AAAAAAAAAAAAATAATAATAAAAAAAAAACTCCACGTCCCTCTGTCTATTCTGAACAGAAACATTCGACCTTAAGTCCCAGAAGGTCATGCCCAAAATAATCCCAACCAGACCCGAAGCATTATTGACCCCATGGCAGTGCGGGAACTGGGCCCTTCCCATGAGCAAAAACCATGGGCGCGGTTACATCATGGAATGGGTGGTGGGGATCACAGGAAATGGGACATTTAGACTCATCTGTAATGCCATTCATGGGGCGGAGGCCTCCGGAGGGTATTGGGTTTTCTGTGTGTGTGTATGTGTTTGTTTGTGTGTTGGCAGGATATCTATAAATGAATAAAGGGTCCTGTTTAAATTTCTCCAGAGGTGGTTATTTGGTTTTAGGTTATCTATGTAAAGTGGTTTGTATTTGCATATATAGAATATATGAAGATATTGGATAGGCGTGAAGCCCAATATGCTCTCTCTCTCTCTCTCTCTCTCTCTCTCTCTCTCTCTCTCTCTCTCTCTCTCTCTCTCTCTCTCTCTCACACCTACATAGAAACTGATAAATTCGATTAACCCAAGAACGTCAATTTAACCAACCTACCTCAAGGTACTGCGTCAGCCAGGGAACAGCCGGGTCAGTATTCTCCACGGTGAACAGAACATTCTTAACAGGTACCACGGAGCCCTCGGCCACGGCCTTAATTCTGATAGGGAGGCGGCCGCCGTGTTTCTGAAAAAAGACAGGAGTGATAGCCAAATAAATGTTACTTCGATTACCTTAGATAGAGACCCCCGAGGCTATACGCATGCGCAGGTCACGTTACTTACCTCCAAGATGTAATTCCATCCTTCTTCGTTGAACAGGTCGTCAGACAAGACGGCGGCGTTGTAGATCTCCTTCGCCTCCTGGATGACTTCCTTGGTCACCACTTGCCCCACTAGCCATCTCTTCAGGATGTACTGCAGGCCGAAGAAGACAGTGTATGGGAACCTGGCGAGGAGAGAGAAGAAGGTAGAGACTTTTGAGAGAGGGAAATAGACTTGAGAGAAGAAAATAGAGACTTTTGAGGGAGAGGAAGATAAGAGATTTTTGAGAGAGAAATAAACTTTTGAGAGAAGAAAATAGACTTTTGAGAAAGAGGAAAATAGAGACTTTTGAGAGAGAAGAATATAGACTTGAGAGAGAGAGAAGATAGAGAAATTTGAGAGGAGATAGACTTTTGAAAGAGAAGATTAAGACTTGAGAGAGAAGATACTTTTTAGAGAAGAAGATAGACTTTTGAGAGAGAATATAGAGAACCTTTCAAGGGAAAGAGAGAGAGAGAGAGAGAGAGAGAGAGAGAGAGAGAGAGAGAGAGAGAGAGAGAGAGAGAGAGAGAGAGATATGCGTTTCCATGAACATCATGAAACGCATTTACGAATCACTGAAGAATCGCACGTTGGAAGAAATGCCTTTGATTCATTGGCCACCTATCTATAATAATCTATTGTAATAAGAATTCTTTCATAGAAGCGAAAAGTTTTAAGCAATGGTCCACCATGATTTTAGAGATCGTAAATAAAAAAGTGAGTTTTTATTATTATTATAGGTAGGAGATTAACCAGCCCAATGAGTCTAACTCGATTCTCAAAGAGCTTGCCCGATTAAAATCGCGAAGAAAAAATACTATTTATATGAATGTTATATAAATAAATAAAATCAAATATACGATAAACATAATAAATAAAAATAGACATAAAAATCTGTTATATATAGAAATTTAAAGCTTATCTATAAAAATAATATCAATGATTTAAACATATACATATGAAAAACTTAACAATACCGAGATGAAAACCCCAGAGTTGACTTACACTCGAATGTTTGATTTATTACGACTTATAAAAATGGCGAAGAGGACAATCAACTCACTTTCCACCTCTGGACTCGAAGTAGCTGTAGAGCTTCGTCGTTCCAGGCGGGTACTGGAGATGGTGAGACACCTGGAATTAAGAGAGGCGTTTGTTTACATTATTTCCAGACTTTCGAGGGTTTAAAGGTCAGTCATGAATGGCAGTGGAAAGGTCAATGCCCTAGCAGGACAATGCTCTTGAGATTGACAATATGTTAAGCGCCCAAGGGCCCTCTCCACCCAAGCTAGGACCAGGAAGGGCCAGGCAATGGCTGCTGATGACTCAACAGGTAGATTTATAGGCTCCCCTAAAGTTACATTTTCAAGGGTTTAAATGTGGCTCATAAATGACAGTGTTAAGGAACAGTGACAATGCCCTAGAGACTGGCCATATATAAGGGCCCAAGCCCCTCTCCACCCAAGCTAGCACTTTAAGCTCCCCCCCCCCATATTATTATTATTATTATTTGCTAAGCTGCAACCCTAGTTGGAAAAGCAGGATGCTATAAGCCCAGGGGCTCCAACAGGGAAAACAGCATAAACATAAACATACCATTATTAGCTCAAAAGGATGGTGAGGTTTCAGACATTAAAGGAACTATAGAGTTTGTGCGTTACAA
>NC_090755.1:67050308-67065308 GCF_036898095.1 Palaemon carinicauda
AGCCCAGTTAAATGTTTGGTGAACTAATCTCTCTTGAGGAGCGCGAAGAGCATGCTCAAACCATCTCCATCTACCGCTCACCATGATCTCATCCACATATGGCACTAGAGTAATCTCTCTTACAGTTTTCTTTCTATCCTTATCCTGCCATTCAACTCCCAATATTCTTCTGAGTTAACTCCCAATATTTCTTCACTCTTGCATCTTACTGCTTGAGGGTACACTTAGGCACACTATTCTGTTGGGGCCCCTGGGCTTATAGCATCCTGCTTTTCCAACTAGGGTTGTAGCTTAGCAATTAATAATAATAATAATAATAATAATAATAATAATAATAATAATAATAATAATAATAATAATAATAATAGAAGCAGCCCTGGATCCTTATAGTTATTACCGACACATTGGTCACTGCGATAGTCATACTCTACAGCGTGCTGAACCCTTGAGCAGATAATTTCCCAACTATTAAAGGCTCCATATTCCTAAATAATAGGCACATTAGCAGTGTGTCGAACCCCCAAATACCTTGCACATTGAAGTAGCCTGGATATTAAGATCCTTCTTATCCAATACCTCTACACACAGTTTATCGAGTCAGTCGCATGTTGTTGCCCCATTCTTCTTATCCTTTTTCTTAATACATTCATTTTCTCCTCTATGGTAACTTGTTTTATTGCTTTTCATATATACATTATAGAAATAATTATTCCCAACAGCTTCTGGCTTTTTATTTCTTTTATTTATGTTCTACATCTATACCTCACCTGCTCTTTCATTCCATCATTACAAGTCAGTTCTACTACCAAATTAAACTATATGAAGACATTTCTGTAGTTACTCAACCTTTCCCACTTTCCTTTTCCTAGTTTACATATAACCTCATTACCTACTCTGGTTCACATTATCTTTCACCAACCTTGGGCGTTTCTCTTTTATTTTCTCAATAAGAGCGTGTTCCTGCATACCTTAACATAGACCAGTGACACACTATTCAAGACACGTTTTCCCTACCATACATCTCTTCACCTACATTCACAGCTCGTTCTTCGACTACCCTCATCAATCCATCAATAAAACTGTAAGACATTAATGTGTACAATATACAGCCCTAGAGCACAAGACATTGTTGTTACCCCCTTTCATACCATTATATACTGTATGTATGTATGTATGTGTATGTGTATGTATATGTATATATATATATATATATATATATATATATATATGTGTGTGTGTGTGTGTACATATATACAGAGTATGTATATATGTATATAAATATAATATATATATACAGTATACATATATAGATATATATATATATATATATATATATATATATATATTACACACATACATATATATACATATATGTATATACATATATATATATATATATATATATATATATATATTACACACATACATATATATACATATATATATATATATATATATATATATATATATATATATATATATACACACAGATATATAGATCATCACCATTATCATCATCATCTCCTATGCCTATTGACGCAAAGGGCATCGGTTAGATTTCGCCAGTCGTCTCTATCTTAAGCTTTTAAATCAATACTTCTCCATTCATCAACTCCTACTTCACGTTTCATAGTCTCAGCCATGTAGGCCTGCGTCTTTCAACTCTTGGGGAGTGGGAAGAGCATGCCCAAACTTTCTCCATCTACCCCTCACCAAGATCTCATCCACATAAGGCACTCTCTCTCTCTCTCTCTCTCTCTCTCTCTCTCTCTCTCTCTCTCTCTCTCTCTCTCTCTCTCTCTCTCTCTCTACACACACACACACACACACACACACACACATATATATATATATATATATATATATATATATATATATAATATATATATATGTATGTGTATATATACATATGTATATATACACACAAGTCCATATACATATGTCATTCCTATCAAACCACTCGGAAACGACAATCTCCAACAAATTGCCTAACTCCCGTGTGGTACACTGTTAAAAATTTGCATTAAAAAAGCGGTAAATGTCTGGCAACAATTATTCCAGGATTTTTACCGTTTTAAAAACAGATATATTGACGTAAAGGAGTGATATTACGGTCACCAACCCGTAAAAGATAATACACAAAGTAGGTAAAATTACGGTCACCTGTATTTTACTGAAATACGGTTGAGAACAGTATATTTCTAGAGAATTTCCGATTAAAAATTACGTTTTTTTTCCTTCTAACAGTGTAAGAAAGAAATGGGGAGGGATACAAAGAGTTGAACCTGTGTGTGAGTGTAACAGACTCAAACGAACTTGATTTAAAAGGGTGAAGAGGTTCACACTCACCAGGGCATCAATGATGCATTTCCCCATGATCATCTCCTGCGCCAATTCATTTGTGCCTCCGTATGGAAGGCCGTTGCCTTTGTCAGATGGCTTGGCTCGTAGATCCATCTGAAAACGAACAATAACATAACTATTTATGAAATTCTTCAAGAACAGATGAATAATAACTATTTACTTCAAGAACAGATGAATAATAACTATTTGCTTCAAGAACAGATGAATAATAACTATTTATGAAATACTTCAAGAACAGATGAATAATAACTATTTGCTTCAAGAACAGATGAATAATAAATATTTAAGAAATACTTCAAGAAGAGATGAATAATAGCTATTTATGAACTACTTCAAGAAAACTCGGTTATTATCGACGGATTTCTGTGAGATTTTGAAGACACGGTTTGCCTTTGGCCAAAACAAATTTGATTAGAGTTTGAAACCAAGATCAAGGATTTTTCACATTATAATCTATATGAATAATAAAGAATTAGGCATCTTTTTTCATAAATCTGTAATATGGATGAAGATACAGAATACTTCACCGAATACTTTATTCTTTATTTTCAATTCAGAAGGGAAAATATATTTATGCATGATTTCTACTCATGCAAACATTAAATGAGAGAGAGAGAGAGAGAGAGAGAGAGAGAGAGAGAGAGAGAGAGAGAGAGAGAGATTTACTACCAGACCCCTCCAACAAGAGCCTTACCTCATGACGCACATCATCGCCGCCATCCTCTTCGAAAACCAAGTCTGATTCCCATTCGCCAAAAGGTCTCGATTCCTCCCCTTCGTTGCTCATGGGAGAATCGTCATCAAGAGAACTTCGTGCTGATTCGCAAGAATAGTCGTACCCAGCAACGCAGGACCCGGCCACTGCCAAGACGAGTTTCTGACGATGCAAAATGATGACAATGTAGGTAAATGAATAGAAAGAAACGATAATCTATACCAGGGAAGAGAAGCAGAACTCAAAAAGTTGTGGAATGAACTTCCTAATCAGGTAGTTGAATCGGTGGAACTTAAAAAATTCAAACTGTCAGGCTAGAAACGTTATAGTTTATTTATGAAGGATCTATTTTAATATTGTTACTATTAATGAAATATGTTATTTCAAATGTTCATTATATATTTCCTTATTTTCTCTCCTCATTGGGATATTTTTCTCTGTTGGAGCCTTTGGGCTTATAGCATCCTGCTTTGCCAACTATAGTTGTAGCTTAGCTAATAATAATAATAATAATAATAATAATAATAATAATAATAATAATAATAATAATAATTAATGGCAAAATTTAATCAATAGACCGTCTACCTTTCCCATCGGGATTTGATATCGCACAGCAAAGTAGGTAGTGAGAACACATAGTGAGTAGTAACATATAAGTGAATAGGGGCATATAAGTCATTAGTAAGAACATATAAGTAAGTAGTATGAAAATAAAAGTAATTAGTATGATGATATAATATATATATATATATATATATATATATATATATATATATATATGTATATATATATAAATATATATATATATATATATATATATATATATGTATATATATATAAATATATATATATATATATATATATATATGTGTGTGTGTGTGTATATATAGTATGTAGTAAAAATATATAAGTAGTAGAAACATATCAGTAAGAAGTAAGAGCATATAAGCAAGTAGAAAGAGCATTTAAGTAAGTAGTATGAGCATTTAAGTAAGTAGTAAGAGCATTTAAGTAAGTAGTAAGAACATATAAGTGAGTAATAAAAAACATATAGCCAAAGTAAGTAGTATGAACATATATATAAGTAGTAGGGACATATATGTCATTAGTAAGAACATATAAGTAAGTAGTATGAACATATAAGTAACTAGTAAGAATATATATGTAGTAGGAACATATCAGTGAGTGGTGAGAGCATGTAAGGAAGTAGTATGAACATATTAGTAAGAACATATAAGTAGTAGGGGCATATATGTCATTAGTAAGAACAAATAAGTCATATGAACAGACACACTCACTCTCACACACACACATTATATATATATATATATATATATATATATATATATATATATATATATATATATATATATATATATATATGTGTGTGTGTGTGTGTAATAGGGACATTCAAGTAATTAGTAAGAACATAAAAATAGTAAAAAATATATAAGTAGTAGAAGCATACCAGTAAGTAGTAAGAGCATACAAGTATGTAGTAAGAACATATAGGTAAGGTTTGGATTGGTCACAATTGTATAGTAGTGCTAGTCCTGTTGCCGCTTTGAATGAGAATCTAGTCAACATAACTGATGGACACATCCCCTCTCATTGCTAAGGTAACTTGTGAAAGACAAAACCTTGTTCAATGATGATTGTAGACTGCTTATTTGGAGAAGCAGGAGGCCTATCATCTTTGGTAGGATAACATATCAGATTTGGCTTGGAATGATTATACTTAGCTTTGAGCTTTTGCTCAGATAGTTTATGCTTCAACTTAAAAGAAATATAATTTAACCATAAAAGAAACCCTTTCTGGTACAACCCAGGAACATAAGTGGTGGACTACCGTTAAATCTGCACTCTTTGGTATAGATCCAACAGTTCCTCCTTTACTTAAACCAGATGGCTCTGTCACTCACTGTCCAAAGGAAAAGGTAACCCTTTTGTCTGATATGTTTGACAGTAAGCAGAGTAATGAGAAACTCTATATTCCTCATTCCTCTTTTCCTGAGGCTAAACAAACTAATTTAGCTTTTCGATCTCGGGAAATTAAAACTCTTGATGGACCTTGATGCTTATGGAGATGTAGACCCAAATGGTATTTTTTCTTTTTTTATAAAGACTGCAGATTTCTTAGCTTCACACTTATCTGCTATTTTGCACAAGTTAGCTAGAAGAGAAGCTTTTAGCACTTATTGGAGAATTGGTAATGTTACACCACTATGTAAATGTGTTTGTGGTAGCTCAAGTCCAACTGATTACCTCCCAATTTCCATAACTCCCATATCATCTAAAGTTTTTTAACGCCTTTTACCGAAACGTCTTAATAGGTTTGCTGAAGGTAATCATCTGTTCCCTAGTTTGCAATTTGGTTTTCGTTAAGACCTTGGAGCATGTGATGCCCTTCTTACAATCTCCAATGCTGCACGGAAATCCCTTGATTATGGCCAGGATGTTCGTATGATTGGCCTTGATTTTAGTGCTGCCTTTGCCCGTGTTAATGATGGGTGGGTCAATTCTTAGCATCACTGTTGAATTTTGAGGAAATAGATCGCAAAGAGTCATTGTTGATGGGCACCATATTGAGTATAGGAATGTGATATCTGGTGTTCCACAGGGTAGTGTTCTTGGCCCATTACTTTTCATACTACATACACATGACATGTGGTTTGGCCTAGAAATTCTACCAAGCTTGTTGGGTATGCAGATGATGTTACTCTCTTTGCATTAATTCCATATCCTGAATGAAGATTCGGGGTTACTGAATCCCTTAATAGAGATCTAGCTAAAATTAGTGAATGGTGCAAATCACGGGGCATGAAGTTGAATCCTACGAAACTAAAGTTTGATTGTAAGTAGGTGGAGGACAGTGGCTCCTCAACATCCGGATCTCAGCATTGATAATATTTCTTTAACTCTGCATGACTTTTAAAATGTTAGGTGTGATTCTCAACACCAAATTTACTTTTGGAAAGCACATTAGGTCTGTGTCTTCTTCAATTGCACAAAAAAATTGGCTTATTGAGAAATTCTTTTAAGATTTTCGGTGATCAATCTATTCTGAAGTGTTTTAATTCTTCCATTTTTGCATTGTTTCAAGTATTGTTCTTCTGTCTGATCTTCAGCTTCTGATTCTCATCTCACTTAGTTGGATAAGAACTTACGGTCTACCAAATTTCTTATTCCTAATCTAGATATTAATCCCTGGCACCGTCGTCCAATTAGTTCATTATGCATGTTACATAAGATTTTCATAATTCTGACCATCCTTTACATTCAGATCTTCCCGGACAGTTCCATTCTGTTCGTAATACCAGGCATGCAGTTAATTCTAATAGTCGGGCCTCCTCCTTCATGAGGCTCATTACTACACAGTATTCTGGAAGTTATTCCAGCTATGATCAGTTGTGGAATGATCTTCCTAATCGGGTAGTTGAATCGGTAGAACTTCAAAAGTTCAAAGTTGCAGCAAATGCTTTTATGTTAAACAAGATGACATACGTCTTTTTTTTATAGATTTTACATATGAAATGTCTGTTTTAATGTTGTTACTATTTTTACAATATTTTATTTTAATTATGCATTAATTCTCATGTCATATATTTATTTCCTTATTTCCTTTCCTCACTGGGCTATTTTCCCTGGCTTAGCGCATCCTGCTTTTCCAACTAGGGTTGTAGCTTAACTATTAACAACAATAATAATAATAATAATAATAATAAGAAGAAGAAGAAGAACAACAACAAAAACAACAACAACAACAACATTTAAGTAAGTAGAAAGAACGAATAAGTAGTAAGAACATATAAGAACATATAAGTGAGTAGCATGAATTTATAAGTATTAGGAACATATGAATAAGTAGTAAGAGCAGTAATAAGAGCATGTAAGTAAGTAGTAGGAACATAGAAGTAACTAGTAAGAACATATAAGTAGAGTAACTAGTAAGAACACATAAGCAGTAGGAACAAATGAGTAGTAAGAACACGTAAGTAGTAAGAACACATAAGTGGTAGGAACATACAAGTAAGTAGTAAGATCACATAAGTGGTAGGAACATACAAGTAAGTAGTAAGATCACATAAGTGGTAGGAACATACAAGTAAGTAGTAAGATCACATAAGTGGTAGGAACATACAAGTAAGTAGTAAGATCACATAAGTGGTAGGAACATACAAGTAAGTAGTAAGAACATAATAGTTATTAATAAGACCACATAAGTACAAGCATATAAAATCTCACCTTGACAGTAGGAATACAGATGATATATCGCTGGGATACGATGTTCAACATGTTGGCGCCTCCCGATGGAATCATATTCGAATTCACTATCTTCTTCAGTATTCCCCCCGCCTGTTCAGTGAACGTGTTTTCTTTCTGAGAGAGAGAGAGAGAGAGAGAGAGAGAGAGAGAGAGAGAGAGAGAGAGAGAGAGAGAGCATTAATTTGAATATTCCATAGTTTAACCTAGTATGATGCGTGCGCCTATATATACTCTATAGGTCTATGTTAGTATGGATGATATCTTACTAATGTAGATTTCTTTACAATATCTCAGTGGATTAATTCTATAGATGGTAATAAGTCAGTAATCTAATACTAAAGTTTAGATCAAATTTTGCATAATAGCATCAAAGATTCAGATATTATACATCTTACCGAAAAGTAATTTCCTTCTAAGGTTTTCGTTATCAGAAATTTCTCCAGCTCAACGACCTGGTTTTTAAATCGTCTTAAAGCACGATTAAACCTCTTCCAATTCGAGCAGTGATAACAAACATAGAAAGCGAAAGTTAAATTTTTCATGCTATATTATGTAGCATCTTGTCAGAAAAAGGCGATGGGTTACCACAACTACGAAATCCCCCTCTAGACATACAGTAGAGACATGTATAATACGCTTAGCAACTATGGTCTCATCTAGCAGTTAAACCAGACCTACTGTATAGCAATCGTTTTTATTATCGTACGGATATCTAAGGCCACCAGACTTGCCATAGCTCGTGCTTGGCAAGAAGGGCCAAGCAATTTACAACAAAAAATTTTGTAAAAAGTTCATTCTTCATCGGTTACCACAGAAGTGAACACCACCACCTGGACTTAAGAGACGTGTATAATACCTGGCTACTACAGTCTGATCTAGCAGTTTAACCGGAGCTAGTAATCCCTTTTGACTCGCACGTATAGCTCGAAGGATTCGTTTTAGAATGAGATGAACATAAAAGGGAGTGACCAGAGGAGCAAACAAATACAAATGTACAAAAGCGTTACAGAAACTAGTTTACTGCTCAGAAGGTGACGAGAGAGAGAGAGAGAGAGAGAGAGAGAGAGAGAGAGAGAGAGAGAGAGAGAGAGAGAGAGAGAGAGAGAGAGAGGACCCACACACAGTGTCTTCTTACCTGCAGGTATCGTGAGAGTTCCCTCATTCTTCTCTTCAGGCAATTAGGAAGGAGATTGGCGTTGGTGTGGTTAAGGTGCACAACTGGCTTGTACTGATGAATGCGGGCTGTTTCTGGAGGAAGAGGACATTGTCAATAAATATAAAAATAAACAATAACAGAAGTCTTAACTAGAAAAGCACTCTGAGAACGCAGAACTCCGCTACGGGATCTTATTTCTCGAAACCAGCTTGCCTTTCCCAGAATCAATTTAGACCGTTGGCGTATTTGAAGTGTGTGACAACCACGTAAGAACTTGAGGTTAAGGTTAATTCAGTCGACATTTTGCTTGATCTTGACCTTGACCTTTGACCTAGGACTTTCATAATTGAATCACTCCCACATCTCAACATAACAATTAATCCCTGAAAGTTTCACTACTCTATGAGTAAAATTGTGGCCAGGGGCGAAAATATAACCCTCTCCCAACTTCATTGGTGGAGGTAATGATAATCTAAAACATTTCTTTATTACAAAACCAGTACCATCAGGTCATACAACAACATTCATTATCATGTCACTTTAAAGGTACAATAATACATGTAAGTATAAAATGATAGTATCAATTAAATCTAAATAGCATTACAAGATCGCTCGTACATAGGGGTTCTTTCAAGCTGTAGTGAAACAATTAGTATTATTTAACTTTGTATCAAAATTACCAATTCATAAACAAGGCTAAAGAAAAAGCAATATCCAAAACAACGTAAGCGAACAATCTTTTATAATTACAAGGTAGATGGACAGAAAGGCGAACAAAGTAGAAAGATTTAACAATGAGAGAGAGAGAGAGAGAGAGAGAGGAGAGAGAGAGAGAGAGAGAGAGAGAGAGAGAGAGAGAGAGAGAGAGAGAGGGGGGGGGGGGGGATTTGGATGTCTCAGGCTTTTTAGTCCATCCGGGGAGACTGCATTTGCTCTTGGGTAGAGCGAATAAGTCAAAATGTTTACAAATTTGATTTTTTTATGATCTTGTCTATCTTATTCTTGAATTCGTTTACCGTGTTACTCTTTCCTACATCTGCTGGAAGTATGTTCCATGTATTAACTATTTTGTAAGTAAGGAAGTCACCACATTGAGTGGTGCTGTATCTTTTCAATTTCAATTTGTATCCGTTACTTCTGGATTGATTTGTGCTAAGCGTGAAGAAGTTTTGAGAGAGAGAGAGAGAGAGAGAGAGAGAGAGAGAGAGAGAGAGAGAGAGATCTTCCTCACCTAATTGCAAACCCTTTGCATGAGGAACAGCGCACTTGGCAACCAATGGTGGCAGATAAGTCGCTACACAGAGGCGAAATGCCTCAGGATTCTGGAATAGAAGAAAAATTAAAATTTTAGAAGCTAAAGAACAACGAAAGATAAGAAAAAATTAATGTTGAATTAGATGTATATGAAAGCAGTGTAATTTTATATATGCATAAAACTTCAACCCTAGAAAAGGAATGAACAATTAAGCTTTAATTTTAAAAAATAATTTCAATATACTTAAATCATTAACCGAGAGAAAATATTTCAAATCAATATTATGGTAAATGTTGTAATCTCTAATTCCGCAAGTTTTTTTTTCTTTTTTTGATTGCCAACTAATAAACTTTCATTGGTGCATGAGTGAATTTCTGTCAGGAGGGCTGACTTCTGACCTAGTCCTCATTGTAGCTACGCATACTGTATATATTATAATGACTATATTTGTTGGTTTTTTCTTAAATAAAAAACCACTGGATCTTCCAGAAGAGAAAATCAGTATAATGCTGGATATATCAAAAGAATGGATATAGCCTTTTTATATATATATATATATATATATATATATATATATATATATATATATATATATATATATATATATATATATATATATATATGATTTGGGTGCTGAATCGTTGCTGGATCCCACGTGCTAAATCCTCTTAATATTATTGATTACTTTACTTATATATTTGTGTGTGTACAGTATATATATATACATATATATACATACATACATATATATATATATATATATACACAAACATATATTATAAAAGACATGTGTATGGTGACGAGTCGCAATGAGAACTGAAAACTACCGGTCTAACCAAGTGGTATATTTAGACCACTTGCTATAACATTCACGGCACTTTCTTCCTTAGGTTACCCTACGCACTTTATTCAAGTCTCATGGCACTTACTTCCTGCAAGGGTCCGGCTGCCGTGAAGCACTGTAGGCATTCCTCCTTATAATCGATGTCGACGATGAGGCCGCAGAGGCTTTCCTTCGTCGGGATGTGCAAAGGAGACGCCTGATGGATAAAAGAAAGAATGGCGAAAAAAGAAGTTTCGATTCGATGACTATTATATGTATATTATGTTATGGGACCCGTGTTGAATGTTGTTTTTTTTTTTTTATGTGACTGATGAGATAATCCTGTTAGATTCATTGGGTCCTTTGACTGGCCAGACAGTACTATATTGGATCCTTCTCTTTGGTTACGGCTCATTTTGTCTTTGCCTACGCATACACCGAATAGTCTGGCCTATTCTTACCACATTCTCATTTGTCCTCATAAACCTGACAACTCAGAGATTATCAAACAATTCTCCTTCGCTCAAGGGATTAACTACAGCAACGTAATTGTTCATATTAAAGGTAAAAACTGTGATGATTTGTAGCTCCAAGATGTTATAGCCTATTCTAAATTGGAACAAAAGTTTCAGGATATTTCTCGTAACTTATTCTACGTCGCCGGACGCCAGACGTGTGTATTACGTAATGTACTTTAGTCATGGGCATTCTAGTCCATCAGGAAATTTCTAGAGAAAATAGATCCTGATATAAAGGACGGGATGAGTTACAGAAGAGACTCGATTCGTTTTATCTCTGAGTGACCATCGCTCTTGTGGAGACATTTCTTAGACACCAGTTATAATACTGCCAAATTTCTTCCATCACTTAAACATTGCTGATATACTAAATAACGATGAAATTTTGGAAGATCGTATATCATCAGGAGCTGTGTTCCTGTTTATCATCTGTTATATCTGAAACTACGACCTGGGAAATCCTTCAAGGTTCAGAGTGGAATTTCGTCGGTATCTGGCACTCACGTCATAGAGACTTATAAAGGAAGTCCCGTATCACCATACAACTTTTTTTAAATAACTATTAAACTGGTGAACTGAGTATTTTGTAAAAAAAATATCTAATCCTAAATATAGTTACTGTTAATATTTGCTAGATATCATTCTATTTAGCTGCTACTGATTTGCTATTTTCTTTGCTAAATCATTCATTAAGGGAATAAGACATTAAAGTAAATTTTACGTAATTTACGTTATGTAATAGCTGACCGTAATAAATGACACAAGTGGCGAGGGCTACATAATTATTGAAGGGGGGGGGGCGTACCTATGGGCCATAAGGAGGCTATATTGGTTCGTTTGATAATGCCTAATGGCACTACCAATATACGGACGAGATGCAGAGTGGATGAAATGTAAATTATTATTATTATTATTATTATTATTATTATTATTATTATTATTACTTGCTAAACTACAACCCTGGTTGGAAAAGCAAGATGCTATTAGCCCAGAGGCCCCGACAGAGAAGATAGCCCAGTGAGGAAAGGAAATAAGGAAATGAATAAACGATATAAGAAGTAATGAAAAATAAAATAAAATATTTTAAAATATTAACAACATGAAAACAGATATTTGATATGTAAACTATAAAAGGACTTATGTCAGCCAGTTCAACATAAAAACATTTGCTGCGAGTTTGAACTTTTCATGTTCTACTGATTCAACTACCCACAACATGAAAACAGATATTTGATATGTAAACTATAAAAGGACCTATGTCAGCCTGTTCAACATAAAAACATTTGCTGCGAGTTTGAACTTTTCATGTTCTACTGATTCAACTACCCGATTAGGAAGATCATTCCACATCTTGGTCACAGCTGGAATAAAACTTCTAGAGTACTGTGTAGTACTGAGCCTTATAATAATAATAATAATAATAATAATAATAATAATAATAATAATAATAATAATAATAGGGTTAACATCCTATGAATCCTTCCCACAAATGCCTGTATTTTGTATGTGAATGTTCACTGCTGTAGGTTGGCAAGGCCACCAGCCACTCGTTGAGATACTCCTGTTAGAAATTTATTGGGTCCTTTGACTGGCCAGATAGTACTATATTGGATCCCTCTCTTTGGTTACTGCTCATTTTGTCTTTGCCTACACATATACCCAATAGTCTGGCCTATTCTTACCACATTCTCCTCATTTGTCCTCACACACCTGACAACACAAGAGATTACCAAACAATTCTCCTTCGCTCAAGAGGTTAACTAGTGCAATGTAATTGTTCAGGGGCTACTTTCCTCTTGGTAATGGTGGAAGAGCTCTTTAGCTATGGTAAGCAGCTCTACAAGGAGGACAGTCTAAAATCAAATCATTGTTCTCTAGTCTTGGGTAGTGCCATAGCCTCTGTACCATGGTCTTCCAGTCTTGGATTAAAATTCTCTTGCTTAATGGCACACACTCGCACAATATTCTCTCTAAATTGTTTATAAATGACAAATCTATTTTATTATTGTTACTAATTTTAAGATAATCTATGTTGTTATTCATTACCTCCTATAGCCTATATAGTTTATCTATTTCCTTATTTCCTTTCCTCACTGGGCTATTTTTCCCTGTTGGAGCCCTAGGGCTTATAACACCCTGCTTTCCCAACTGGGGACGTAGCTTAGCAAGTATATAATAATAATAATAATAATAATAATAATAATAATAATAATAATAATAATAATAATAATAATAATAATAATAATCCTTGGTGAGCTTCAATCGACCTTTAATCGTTATATTTAGTCCTGAAATCATATGAATTATTTCTCGATTAGTTAATGTATATTTATCATTAATCTTAGGTGTACTAAGGTCACTCATTTAATTTCAGAAGTCCTTGAGATGTCAACATTCGCAAATGGTTCTTCTCTGGTCATTAATTAGTAATAAATATTCATTGATCTGTGGGGAATAGTTATTGATCTCCATCATAATTAATTAGAAATTGTTGCGATCAAATAGAGATTAATGATTATATAATTAGAAAATTAGTGAATTACCCCTGGAGAGACTCGCAGAAATGATCTTGAAAACACTTGTATGTATGAATTCCAAAACGTCCGGTTTTTTTGCAAATGTTAATTATCATATTAGAATCATTATTCTTTTCTATCTGAATATATTTCTTTATGGCAAGATACAGGTAAATAATTTATGATGTATTTTATAAGGGCTCTTAGCTTCAGTCAGGAATAATAATAATAATAATAATAATAATAATAATAATAATAATAATAATAATAATAATAATAATAAGTTTAGATAGATATATTTTTGTAAATGGTTACTATTGCAGTGGTCCTTTTTAACATAACAAAACATAATAATAATAATAATAATAATAATAATAATAATAATAATAATAATAATGATAATAATAATAATTAAAACAACAACAACAGCAACTAAGACAATAAATGTTTACAAAACTTTTGATGAAAGAAACATCTATACCTATAATATTGTGAATCTTTAAAATTCGAAATCAATATATCAAGAATGATCCAAAATCACCATATATATTGATCGATTTAGTTTATCTGTCGACAACAACAACAACAACAACAACAATAATAATAATAATAATAATAATAATAATAATAATAATAATAATAATAATAATAATAATAATAATGCTACCATCAATGTGTTCATAAAACTTATAATAAAAAACATACTCTAGGCTACTATATATTTTTAAATACCAGAATTTTTCAAATCTACCAAATCTATTGATTGATTCAACTTACCTGTCGAATAATAATAATAATAATAATAATAATAATAATAATAATAATAATAATAATAATAATAATAATAATAATAATGCTACCTTTAATGTGTTCATAAAACCTACGACAGAAATAACTACTCCAATACTACTGTGAATCTTAAAAACTTATAAAAAACCTACTCTAGGCTACTATATATTTTTTCAAATACCAGAATTATTCAAATCTACCAATTCTATTGACTGATTCAACTTACCTGTCGGATAATAATAATAATAATAATAATAATAATAATAATAATAATAATAATAATAATAATAATAATGCTACATTCAATGTGTTCATAAAACCTACGACAGAAATAACTACTCCAACACTACTGTGAATCAAAAAAAAAAAAAAAAAAAAATCTATTGATCGATTTAGCTCACCTGTCGACACATGCACAGCAAGAGAGGGAAGACCGCCCACCACATCATGGCTCCGAACTGTCCTTTGTCTTCTCAGCGAATACCAAACTTTCCTGAAAATAAGGATTTTTATTTTACTAGTATTGCTCGGTGTTGGTGCTGGGGAGGCCTTTCGTCTCCGAGGAGACACTTTAGGGAAAAGCAGGTGTGAAGTAAAA
>NC_090755.1:67070308-67072808 GCF_036898095.1 Palaemon carinicauda
AGATGTTAGAGTGGGTGCAAATTTCAACCTGGCAAATTGCTATTTCAAAATGGCACACTACCAGCATTGTATGACGTCATTTTTCACAGGAGCTTTTAGCCAATTCTTCCTTTCCAAATCTAAGTTATTATTCAATCAGAAATCAATGATTTTATCTTCCCAATCAATTGCATATGCAATAAAAATTATTAACTTACAGGAAAATTATTTACTGTACAAAATTTTTCTTTATGTATACACATGTACGTATATATGAATAAATATATATTTATATATACGGTGTATATATATATATACATATATATATATATATATATATATATATATATATATATATATATATATATATATATATATATATATATATATATACAGTATATATATATATATATATATATATATATATATATATATATATATATATATATATATATATATAATATGCATATACAGTATATTATTTCACCATCCGCCATTTTCCCATTGATGTGGGTGGTGCCAGAATTTTATTTATTTATCAATATATATATAAATCCAGACGCCAGCAAGATAGTTGATATAAACTACCATCAAACAGACCGAGGCAAGGAGTGTGAGGTCAGACACACCATAGCAACCACGAGGGAGGTCAAATAGGGTCAAGAAAAAAAAAAAGTTCCCACGATGACGTGTCTAACTAAGACAAGAACATAATTAGCTTTTCCTATTCTCAAATATGTATTCTTATTTCCAGGTTGAAATTTATGTATATTTGCTGAATATACGAAATTTGCTATTACATTTTACTTGTTTAATAGAGAGATTATGTTCACTAAACGTTCAGCTTGTATCCACAAGACACTAGAAGTGTTGGAAGACCCAAGCCTACATGGCTGAAGACTATGAAGCGCGAAGTAGGAGATGATGAATGGAGAAGTATTGAATTAAAAGCTCAAGATAGAGACGACTGGCGAAATCTAACCGAGGCCCTTTGCGTTAATAGGCGTAGGAGATGATGATGATGATGATGATGATGTTTAATACAAAAAATAATAATAATAATAATAATAATAATAATAATAATAATAATAATAATAATAATAGAAAATAACACAGTTAAAAAACCACAGTAACTCAAATGGATTCAACTATGTAAAGAACTGAAATAATTCAACAGCGCATGAAATTCAGGATAATAATTGCAATTACATAATACATACAGTTCTATAGTTCTCATTACGATTGGGCCACATGAAGACCTTATCTTATTTTCAATCGTAAATGATACACCCTATCGTCCATTGCCATATACACATACACAAAAGCCTGCTCAATTAAAAGTCCGGTGCTCAAAAGTATCATTTACAGTATATACTGTATATACAACAACTAATGTAGCCGTTTTTAGTCCACTGCAGGACAAAAGATTCAGACATGTCCTTCTGAGGCCTTTGTCCTGCAGTGGACTAGTATCGGCATATATATATATAGTATATATATATATATATATATATATATATATATATATATATATATATATATATATATATATACACATATGTATGCATATATACATATATATATGTACATATATACTACCGCTAGAGAAGTATGAGGTCCTTTTACTAGCCAGAGAGTGCTACATTGGATCCTTCTCTCTGGTTACGGTTAATTTTCCATTTGCCTACACATACACCGAATAGTCTGGCGTATTCTTTGCAGATTCTCCTCTGTCCTCATACACCTGACAACACTGAAATTACCACATAGTTCTATTTCACCCAAGGAGTTAACTACTGCACTAATTGCTCAGTGCTAATTTCCCCTTGGTAAGGGTAGCAGTGACTCTTTAGCTATGGTAAGCAGCTATTCTAGGAGAAGGACACTCTAAAATCCAATCATTGTTCTCTAGTCTTGGGTAGGGCCATAGCCTCTGTACCATGGGCTTCCACTGTCTTGGGTTAGAGCTCTCTTGCTTGAGGGTACACTCGGGCACACTATTCTAACTTATTTCTCTTCCGTTTGTTTTGTGAAAGTTTTTATAGTTTGTATAGGAATTATTCATTTTAATGTTATTACTGTTCTTAAAAAAATTTCCTTGTTTCCTTTCCTCACTGGGCTATTTTCCCCGTTGGGACCCCTTAGCTTATAGCATCCTGCTTTTCCAACTAGGGCTGTAGCTTAGCAAGTAAAAATAATAATAATAATAATAATATGTGTGTGTGTGGTCTGTGTATAAATTTCACGCCCCATTAAACAAAAATTATATTACTAGTGTACGCACACAGATTTTCATTCCTTCCCACCCTCCCCCATTCCTAACTACAATATGGCAGATGAGGTTTCAAGAGTGTACCTCTCGGGGTAACCGTTCTCACCAGGGTATAACTACTTCCCCCTACCCAAGGGACAGGGAGAGACCGACTAGTTGTTTGTCTGGCAATCCCGCTCAGCGTGACCATGATTATATATATATATATATATATATATATATATATATATATATATATATATATATATA
>NC_090755.1:67077808-67087808 GCF_036898095.1 Palaemon carinicauda
AAAACGAAGAGTTGACTAGTGCTTTCGCGTTATTATTACACTTCTTCATGGAAATAAAACGAAGAGTTGACTAGCGCTTTCGCATAATTATTACACCTCTTCACGGAAAGGAAACGAAGATTACACCTCTTCACGGAAAGGAAACAAAGAGCTGACCGGCGCTTCCGCGTTATTATTACAACTCTTCACAGAAAGGAAACGAAAAGTTGACCAGCGCTTCAGCGTTATTATTACACCTCTTCATGGAAAGGAAACGAAAAGTTGACCAGCGGTTCAGCGTTATTATTACACCTCTTCACGGAAAGGAAACGAAGAGTTGACCAGCGCTTTCGCGTTATTATTACACCTCTTCACGGAAAGGAAACGAAGAGTTGACCAGCGCTTTCGCTTTACTATTACACCTCTTCACGGAAAGGAAACGAAGAGTTGACTAGCGCTTTTGTGTAATTATTGACTAGCACTTTCGCGTTATTAATACACCTCTTCATAGAAAGAAAACAAAGTTGACTAGCGCCTTCGCGTTATTATTACACCTCTTCACGGAAATAAAGCGAAGAGTTGACTAGTGCTTTCGCGTTATTATTACACTTCTTCATGGAAATAAAACGAAGAGTTGACTAGCGCTTTCGTGATATTATTACACTTCTTCATGGAAATAAAACGAAGAATTGACTAGTGCTTTCACGTTATTATTACACTTCTTCATGGAAATAAAACGAAGAGTTGACTAGCGCTTTCGTGATATTATTACACTTCTTCATGGAAATAAAACGAAGAGTTGACTAGCGCCTTCGCATTATTATTACACCTCTTCACGGAAATAAAACGAAGAGTTGACTAGTGCTTTCGCGTTATTATTACACTTCTTCATGCAAATAAAACGAAGAGTTGACTAGCGCTTTCGCATAATTATTACACCTCTTCACGGAAAGGAAACGAAGATTACATCTTGTCACGGAAAGGAAACGAAGAGCTGACCGGCGCTTCTGCGTTATTATTACACCTCTTCACGGAAAGGAAACAAAGAGCTGACCGGCGCTTCCGCGTTATTATTACAACTCTTCACGGAAAGGAAACGAAAAGTTGACCAGCGCTTCAGCGTTATTATTACACCTCTTCATGGAAAGAAAACGAAGAGTTGACCAGAGCTTTCGCGTAATTATTACACCTCTTCACGGAAAGGAAACGAAGATTACACCTTGTCACGGAAAGGAAACGAAGAGTTGACCGGCGCTTCCGCGTTATTATTACACCTCGTCATGGAAAGGAAACGAAGAGCTGACCGGCGCTTCCGCGTTATTATTACACCTCGTCATGGAAAGGAAACGAAGAGCTGACCGGCGCTTCCGCGTTATTATTACACCTCGTCACGGAAAGGAAACGAAGAGCTGACCGGCGCTTCCGCGTTATTAATACACCTCGTCACGGAAAGGAAACGAAGAGCTGACCGGCGCTTCCGCGTTATTAATACACCTCGTCACGGAAAGGAAACGAAGAGCTGACCGGCGCTTCCGCGTTATTATTACACCTCGTCACGGAAAGGAAACGAAGAGCTGAACGGCGCTTCCGCGTTATTATTACACCTCGTCACGGAAAGGAAACGAAGAGCTGACCGGCGCTTCCGCGTTATTATTACACCTCGTCACGGAAAGGAAACGAAGAGCTGACCGGCGCTTCCGCGTTATTATTACACCTCGTCACGGAAAGGAAACGAAGAGCTGACCGGCGCTTCCGCGTTATTATTACACCTCGTCACGGAAAGGAAACGAAGAGCTGACCGGCGCTTCCGCGTTATTATTACACCTCGTCACGGAAAGGAAACGAAGAGCTGACTGGCGCTTCCGCGTTATTATTACAACTCTTCACGGAAAGGAAACGAAAAGTTGACCAGCGCTTCCGCATTATTATTACACCTCTTCACGGAAAGAAAACGAAGAGTTGACCAGCGCTTTTGTGTAATTATTGACTAGCGCTTTCGCGTTATTATTACAACTCTTCACGGAAAGGAAACAAAGAGTTGACCAGCGCTTTCGCGTTATTATTACACCTCTTCACAGAAAGGAAACGAAGAGTTGACCAGCGCTTTTGTGTTATTATTGACTAGCGCTTTCGCGTTATTATTACACCTCTTCATGGAAAGGAAACAAAGAGTTGACCAGCGCTTTCGCATTATTATTACACCTCTTCACGGAAAGGAAATGAAGAGTTGATCAGAGCTTTCGCGTTATTATTACACCTCTTCACAGAAAGGAAACAAAGAGTTGACCAACACTTTCGCGTTTTTATTACACCTCTTCACGGAAAAAAAACGAAGAGTTGACCAGCGCTTTCGCGTTATTATTACACATCTTCACGGAAAGGAAACAAAGAGTTGACCAACACTTTCGCGTTATTATTACACCTCTTCACGGAAAGGAAACGAAGAGTTGACCAGCGCTTCCGCGTTATTATTACACCTCTTCACGGAAAGGAAACGAAGAGTTGACCAGCGCTTTTGTGTAATTATTGACTAGCGCTTTCGCGTTATTATTACACCTCTTCATGGAAAGGAAACGAAGAGTTGACCAGCGCTTTCTTATTATTATTACACCTCTTCACGGAAAGGAAACGAAGAGTTGACCAGCGCTTTCGCGTTATTATTACACCTCTTCACGGAAAGGAAACGAAGAGTTGACCAGCGCTTTCGCGTTATTATTACACATCTTCACGGAAAGAAAACGAAGAGTTGACCAGCGCTTTTGTGTAATTATTGACTAGCGCTTTCGCGTTATTATTACAGCTCTTCACGGAAAGGAAACGAAGAGTTGACCAGCGCTTTCGCGTTATTATCACACCTCTTCACGGAAAGAAAACGAAGAGTTGACTAGCACTTTTGTGTTATTATTGACAAGCGCTTTCGCGTTATTATTACACCTCTTCACGGAAAGGAAACGAAAAGTTGACCAGCGCTTTCGCGTTAAATTACACCTCTTCACTGAAAGAAAACGAAGAGTTGACCAGCGCTTTTGTGTAATTATTGACTAGCGCTTTCGCGTTATTATTACACCTCTTCACGGAAAGGAAACGAAGAGTTGACCAGCGCTTTCGCGTTAAATTACACCTCTTCACTGAAAGAAAACGAAGAGTTGACCAGCGCTTTTGTGCAATTATTGACTAGCGCTTTCGCGTTATTATTACACCTCTTCACGGAAAGGAAAGGAAGAGTTGATCAGCGCTTTCGCATTATTATTACACCTCTTCACGGAAAGGAAACAAAGAGTTGACCAGTGCTTTCGCGTTATTATTACACCTCTTCACGGAAAGGAAACAAAGAGTTGACCAACACTTTCGCGTTATTATTACACCTCTTCACGGAAAGGAAACGAAGAGTTGACCAGCGCTTTCGGGTTATTATTACACCTCTTCATGGAAAGGAAACGAAGAGTTGACTAGCGCTTTCACGTTATTATTACACCTCTTCACGGAAATAAAGCGAAGAGTTGACTAGTGCTATCGTGTAATTATTACACATCTTCATAGAAAGGAAACGAAGAGTTGACTAGCGCTTTTGCGTTATTATTACACGTCTTCATGGAAAGGAAACGAAGAGTTGACTAGCGCTTTCGCGTGATTATTACACTTCTTCACGGAAAGGAAACGAAGAGTTGACTAGCGCTTTCGCGTGATTATTACACCTCTTCATGGAAAGGAAACGAAGAGTTGACTAGCGCTTTCGCGTGATTATTACACCTCTTCATGGAAAGCAAACGAAGAGTTGACCAGCGCTTTTGTGTAATGATTGACTAGCACTTTCGCGTGATTATTACACCTCTTCATGGAAAGGAAACGAAGAGTTGACTAGCGCTTTCGCGTGATTATTACACCTCTTCCCGGAAAGGAAACGAAGAGTTGACTAGCGCTTTCGCGTGATTATTACACCTCTTCCCGGAAAGGAAACGAAGAGTTGACTAGTGCTTTCGCGTGATTATTACACCTCTTCATGGAAAGCAAACGAAGAGTTGACCAGAGCTTTTGTGTAATGATTGACTAGCACTTTCGCGTGATTATTACACCTCTTCATGGAAAGGAAACGAAGAGTTGACTAGCGCTTTCGCGTGATTATTACACCTCTTCACGGAAAGGAAACGAAGAGTTGACTAGCGCTTTCACGTTATTATTACACCTCTTCACGGAAATAAAGCGAAGAGTTGACTAGTGCTATCCTGTAAATTATTACACATCTTCATAGAAAGGAAACGAAGAGTTGACTAGCGCTTTTGCGTTATTATTACACGTCTCCACGGAAAGGAAACGAAGAGTTGACTAGCGCTTTTGTGTAATTATTGACTAGCGCTTTCGAGTTATTATTACATTTATTCATGGAAATAAAACGAAGATTTGACTAGCGCTTTTGTGTAATTATTGACTAGCGCTTTGGCGTTATCATTACACCTCTTCCTGGAAAGGAAACAGAGTTTAGTAGGTAATTATTACACCTCTTCACGGAAAGTAAACGAAGAGTTGACTAGCGCTTTCGTGTTATTATTATACCTCTTCACGGAAAGGAAACCAAGAGTTGACCAGCGCTTTCGCGTTATTATTACACCTCTTCACGGAAAGCAAACGAAGAGTTGACCAGCGCTTTTGTGTAATAATTGACTAGCAATTTCGCGTTATTATTACACCTCTTCATGGAAAGGAAACGAAGAGTTGACCAGCGCTTTTGTGTAATGATTGACTAGCACTTTCGCGTTATTATTACACATCTTCTAGGAAAGTAAACGAAGAGTTGACCAGCGCTTTCGCGTTATTATTACACCTCTTCACGGAAAGCAAACAAAGAGTTGACCAGCGCTTTTGTGTAATGATTGACTAGCACTTTCGCGTTATTATTACACATCTTCAAGGAAAGTAAACGAAGAGTTGACCAGCGCTTTCGCGTTATTATTACACCTCTTCACGGAAATAAAAAGAAGAGTTGACTGACTCTTTCGCGTTATTATCACATTTCTTCACGGAAAGGAAACGAAGATTACACCTCGTCACGGAAAGGAAACGAAGAGTTGACCAGCACTTTTGTGTAATGATTGACTAGCACTTTCGCGTGATTATTACACCTCTTCATGGAAAGGAAACGAAGAGTTGACTAGCGCTTTCGCGTGATTATTACACCTCTTCATGGAAAGCAAACGAAGAGTTGACCAGCGCTTTTGTGTAATGATTGACTAGCACTTTCGCGTGATTATTACACCTCTTCATGGAAAGGAAACGAAGAGTTGACTAGCGCTTTCGCGTGATTATTACACCTCTTCATGGAAAGCAAACGAAGAGTTGACCAGCGCTTTTGTGTAATGATTGACTAGCACTTTCGCGTGATTATTACACCTCTTCATGGAAAGGAAACGAAGAGTTGACTAGCGCTTTCGCGTGATTATTACACCTCTTCATGGAAAGGAAACGAAGAGTTGACTAGCGCTTTCGTGTGATTATTACACCTCTTCATGGAAAGCAAACGAAGAGTTGACCAGCGCTTTTGTGTAATGATTGACTAGCACTTTCGCGTGATTATTACACCTCTTCATGGAAAGGAAACGAAGAGTTGACTAGCGCTTTCGCGTGATTATTACACCTCTTCATGGAAAGCAAACGAAGAGTTGACCAGCGCTTTTGTGTAATGATTGACTAGCACTTTCGCGTGATTATTACACCTCTTCATGGAAAGGAAACGAAGAGTTGACTAGCGCTTTCGCGTGATTATTACACCTCTTCACGGAAAGGAAACGAAGAGTTGACTAGCGCTTTCGCGTGATTATTACACCTCTTCCCGGAAAGGAAACAAAGAGTTGACTAGCGCTTTCGCGTGATTATTACACCTCTTCCCGAAAAGGAAACGAAGAGTTGACTAGCGCTTTCGCGTGATTATTACACCTCTTCATGGAAAGCAAACGAAGAGTTGACCAGAGCTTTTGTGTAATGATTGACTAGCACTTTCGCGTGATTATTACACCTCTTCATGGAAAGGAAACGAAGAGTTGACTAGCGCTTTCGCGTGATTATTACACCTCTTCACGGAAAGGAAACGAAGAGTTGACTAGCGCTTTCTCGTGATTATTACACCTCTTCCCGGAAAGGAAACGAAGAGTTGACTAGCGCTTTCGCGTGATTATTACACCTCTTCCCGGAAAGGAAACGAAGAGTTAACTAGCGCTTTCGCGTGATTATTACACCTCTTCATGGAAAGCAAACGAAGAGTTGACCAGAGCTTTTGTGTAATGATTGACTAGCACTTTCGCGTGATTATTACACCTCTTCATGGAAAGGAAACGAAGAGTTGACTAGCGCTTTCGCGTGATTATTACACCTCTTCACGGAAAGGAAACGAAGAGTTGACTAGCGCTTTCGCGTGATTATTACACCTCTTCCCGGAAAGGAAACAAAGAGTTGACTAGCGCTTTCGCGTGATTATTACACCTCTTCATGGAAAGCAAACGAAGAGTTGACCAGAGCTTTTGTGTAATGATTGACTAGCACTTTCGCGTGATTATTACACCTCTTCATGGAAAGGAAACGAAGAGTTGACTAGCGCTTTCGCGTGATTATTACACCTCTTCCCGGAAAGGAAACGAAGAGTTGACTAGCGCTTTCGCGTGATTATTACACCTCTTCATGGAAAGCAAACGAAGAGTTGACCACAGCTTTTGTGTAATGATTGACTAGCACTTTCGCGTGATTATTACACCTCTTCATGGAAAGGAAACGAAGAGTTGACCAGCGCTTTCGCGTGATTATTACACCTCTTCACGGAAAGGAAACGAAGAGTTGACTAGCGCTTTCGCGTGATTATTACACCTCTTCATGGAAAGCAAACGAAGAGTTGACCAGAGCTTTTGTGTAATGATTGACTAGCACTTTCGCGTGATTATTACACCTCTTCATGGAAAGGAAACGAAGAGTTGACCAGCGCTTTCGCGTGATTATTACACCTCTTCACGGAAAGGAAACGAAGAGTTGACTAGCGCTTTCGCGTAATTATTACACCTCTTCACGGAAAGGAAACGAAGAGTTGACTAGCGCTTTCGCGTAATTATTACACATCTTCACGGAAAGGAAACGAAGAGTTGACTAGCGATAATTGCACATCTTCACGGAAAGGAAACGAAGAGTTGACTAGCGATAATTACACATCTTCACGGAGAGGAAACGAAGAGTTTACTAGCACTTTCGTGTTATTATTACACCTCTTCATGGTCTTATAAGATCGTGAAAAGGTGTAATAACACACAAGCGCTGGTCAACTTTTCGTGTCCTTTTTCTTCCAGGCCTGCTGTTATATATACATACATAAACACACACACAAATATATATATATATATATATATATATATATATATATATATATATATATATATATATATATATATATATATATATATATATAGTTACTTTAAAAACGATAAGATATCGTTCGTTATTTTACACAGGTGCACTTCCAATCCTATGCGAACGGTATAATGTACTTAGGCTTAGTATCAACCGAAATATTCTGAATAAACTTCATCAACAGAAAGGGGAACATTTAATCCTACGCTAGTAGCTGTTCTTGCAAAAATGGTTATGAATGAAGTTAGTACAAACGGCCATAAAGATCACTGGTTTCTACACACTAGGAATCTGGTTTTTCTCGTCAATTCAACTGATTTAACACGAAAGTAATAATATTATCCTGCAAATCATACAACACAGATAACCAATCATATTATTATTGTATAGAGTACCGTTGGGAAATGAACTCTTTGTAGTAAACACTTTTTTAGTAACGTTTATTAATATCTATTGAATTGGAATTAACTCTAATCAAGCTGCTCACTAATTTCTTTAAATCTATATACTTTTCAATTAATTAATTATATAATTTTTATTGATTAAATTATCTTAAACACAAGAGTAAATATATTTGACAACTCATCACGATGAAATCAACAATTTCAGATTCATTATCTAACCAAACCACTTGAGGCCCTCTCACCACAAAGAAATAACAAGACGCTCAGTGAATGTAGAGCTGTTCTTACCTGCTCCAGGAGGAAGGAAGGAAGTGAGAGAGGGATAAGGAAAGAGTGGGAGAGAAAGGGAGAGGGGGAGAGAGAGAGAGAGCAGGACACGCACAGCTCCTCGATCCTCCCGACTCTTTCTTGCTAGTACTAAGGTTGACTTTCTGTAGTTACACCTGTAGTGTTTGGGAGAGGCGTCACACCTTCGCCTTCAACACTACCCTCTCGCTCTCTCTCTCCCTCTCCCTCTCCCTCCTCCCCGTGGAAATTCTCTTACACCCCTTCCCCCCCCCCCCTCCTTCCGTAACCCCTGTCTGATGATTTATTTCTTTCGATCCAATTCATATGCAAATTAATTCCTGTGGTGAATGCTTATCCTTTAAAAGAAAAATCTCTCTCTCTCTCTCTCTCTCTCTCTCTCTCTCTCTCTCTCTCTCTCTCTCTCTCTCTCTCTCTCCATTTTTAGTTTGAGAATTTGGAAAAAAACACCAATTACAGATATTAATAATTTGCATATTACTTTTTTTTAAATTATTTTCTAGCATATAAAAATCTCCTAATTAAATTATACATCTAAACCTATACTAAAATAGAAGGAAAATACATCACTATTTTTATCGCCCACCAAAATGTATTCATAAATACAAAAAATATAAATAATCCATTAAATATTCATGAAAAGATCGTACCTTGTGAAACCATTAAGAAAAGTTTCGTCCTTTTGAGGTTCATAATGACAAGTGTGTGAATAGGAATCGTTGGACGCATCTTTTCCCAGCTGAAACTTATTCAGCTCAGTTGAAAAGAAGCAATGTTTTACCTGGTTTCTGTGGGTTCAGTGTATGTATGTATGTATGTATGTATGTATGTATGTATACATATATATTTATAAATATACATACATACATACATACATACATACATACATACATACATACATACATACGTATATATACTTACACACATATATATATATATATATATATATATATATATATATATATATATATACATATATATATATACATATATATATATATATATATATATATATGTGTGTGTGTGTGTGTGTAAATTATATATATACATATATTTATATTTATATATATACATACATATATATATATATACAAATATATATACATATATATGTATGTATATATACATACATATATATGTATATATATATATAATATATATGCATGTGTATAACACATATATGTACATAGTTATATAATTTTGAGAAAATTCAGGGACATGCGTTCGAATCCTGTCCCAGGTAGAAGCAATTGTCAATAAATTAATTCTTTTTTTAATATTTACTCACTAACCAGGCTGGGAGGAGCGAAGAGAAGAAAAGTCTCCTTTCGTTCTTTTCTTGTGTCGGTTAACCCCCAAAATTGGGCGAAGTGCCTTGTTAGGTAGGTAGATTATCAAGTAATAGATTGCAAGGAGGAGTTGATGATGAACGCCATACTGAGTATAGGAATGTGATATCTGGTGTTCTTGTCCCAATATTCATCAAATATACTATATAGGCATGTATGGTTTGGCCTAGAAATCATGCTCGTTGCATATGCAGATGATGCTACTCTCTTATACTCAATTCCATCTCCTCAATGTAGACCTGAGGGTGGTGGAACTCTTTAATAATAGTAATAGCTAAAATTAGTTGAGGGTGCAAATTATGGGGCATGAACTTGAACTCTTAACAAAACTCAAAGTATTGATACTGTACCTTTTAATATATACAGGAGTGATTCTTGGTTGTCAATTTACTTTTGAATTAACACATTTAGTCTGTATGTTCTTCAATCGCATAAATATTGGATTAATATGAAAGTCCTTCAAGATTCTCGGTAATCAATATATCCAGAGGAAATATTTTCGTTTTATTCTTTTATCCTCCTCTGTTATGAAATATCACACAAAATAACGAAATAACTCTTCTTTTACATATTTCACAAATT
>NC_090755.1:67095308-67097808 GCF_036898095.1 Palaemon carinicauda
CTTGCTTACAGCCAATGTGTGAGCGTGTGCGTGTGCGTTGTATCCCCATCCCAGCTTGTAGGAGGTGGAATCAGCAAAAGAGGGCGCCTTGCCTGAGTGGTGAAGCCCTGAACTAAGGTTTACTAGGTCCGAGATAGCTCCTAGCCTAGCCCCCATCAATCTACCTAGTAGAAAGTGTTGATTTGCATCCGCTGAAGTCAAGAAAAAATGGCGAGGCAAATAACATGCTAATAAGAGAGAGAGAGAGAGAGAGAGAGAGAGAGAGAGAGAGAGAGAGAGAGAGAGAGAGAGAGAGAGAGAGAGAGAGAGAGAGAGAAACTTTTAGGGGCGGAGTCAAAAAAAAAAAGTCAAAATTGAATAAGGAATGAGACAGGTGTGACGACCCAATGTGTGAGCCCTGTCACTCTAGACTGGAGAGCTGTTTCAGAGCTATCGGCAGAGGTGCACTTACCGTACACAGGGGCCTTCCGCCTTTACTTCTCTAACGTCACTTGTGAGGAAAGCAGGAGGAGGAGAATAAGAGGAGGAGGAGGAAAGAGAAAGGAGTAGCTGGTAGAAGAAGGGGTAGTGATACTTTGGCAAAGCGACAATGCCCAAAATGTTCGGATTCTTCTTGATTGCCTTCTTTGTGATGTGTGAGGTAAATCTACGTTCATTCATTTTCTTATTGTGATTTGATAAAGCTGTGCTCTCTATTTTATGAAAAAATCTTTTATAGCTTTTTTCTGTTGAAAATTGGTAACGCAAACGAAAAAGAACCCCTTTTCAAGTTTGTATTTTCTGTTGAGAACAGGTAATGCAAATGAAGAGCAGCTGAAAATTATCATAACTGTCTTAGAATAGATATTTAAATTATATTTGTCGCTGTAGTTTTAAGAGTAAATACTACAGTTTATTGTAAAATTAATGATGGGGTTTGTTATCAAGAAAAGCAGCGACAGCTTTACAGAAACTTACTTAAAAGAAAGGAATGAAAGTTTGTTACACTATAGTCCATTTCTTTTAGCGATGCATATTTGCACCGACTCGCAGCGGTGCCCTTTTAGCTCGGAAAAGTTTCCGGATCGCTGATTGGTTGGACAAGTGAATTCTAACCAATCAGCGATCAGGAAACTTTTCCGAGCTAAAAGGGCACCGCCACGAGTCGGTGCAAATATGCATCGCTAAAGGAAATGGACTAAAGATGATTCCTTTTTTTGCACTTAATCCGTTTAGTGATTTTAGACCTGTGGTGGCCAATTCGCCGATCACAGGTTAAGCTTATGATGAAAATTTTGAAGATCGAGTTAATTTCATATCTTTTCATCAACGTTTCTTCAACTACATGGAACATTTCATGCTGTTTTTATTCCAGATCTCGGCCTAGATAACAAACGTATTTTTTTTCTTAAATGTACCAGGTTCAATTGAACAAAAATTAAATACATTAAATCTGATCAATAATACATTCTGGTGTTGGTAAAATATACCAAATTATGAAATGATCTTTCTAGTCATTTAGTTGAATAACTGGAACTTCTTATGTATATTTTGAAGATACATTTTATAATTCAATCATTTCCATATTGCTTCACATTCCCTCTCCTTTTCATATAACAATCTCTCCAATTCCTGATTTTCATGTCTTCATTATTTGCCTTTGGACTTGTAAAATTCTACTTTCGATAGCAATGCTATCTTTAATAAATAAATTTTCTTAAATTCGCAAACCTTTCCTTTGCAACGCAAGAAGTGTGAAGGAATGACACCTCCCGAGCTAGACTCCAGAGCAGCAAGCGTCTTCCCGAAGCTCGGATTCGAACTCTGCAGTTTGATCGTGAATACAGAGGCAAAGAAAGACTGCACAGGCTGCTTCGCGAACGCAGACTCTGATTGGCTCCTGGTAAGTAACCTTTCTTTGTTTGATCTCTTCCGAAAATATTAATATTATTATTACTAACTAAGGTACAACCCTAATTGGAAAAGTAGGATGCTATAAGCATATTGGGAGTTGAATGGCAAGACAGGATTAGAAATGAAACTATAAGAGATATGACTCGAGTGCCATATGTGGATGAGATCATGATCATGGTAGATGGAGATGGTTTGGGCATGCTCTTCCCGCTCCCCAAGACAGATTAGTTCAGCTGGGCTCCAAAAGGCACAAAAGAGTTGGAAGACCCAGGCCTACATGGCTGAGGACAATGAAACGCGAAGTAGGAGATGATGAACGGAGAAGTACGTACTGAATTAAAAGCTCAAGATAGAGACGACTGGCGAAATCTAACCGAGGCCCTTTGCGTCAATAGGCGTAGGAGGAGGAGATGATAAGCATAAGGGTTCCTATAAGGCAAAATAGCCCTGTGAGGAAAGGAAATAAGGAAATAAATAAACTATATAAACAGTAATGAACAATCAAAATAAAATATTTCAAGAACACTAACATTAAAACAGATCTTTCATATATAAACTATAAAAAAGAGACTTACGTCATCCTGTTCAACATAAAACATTTGCTGCA
>NC_090755.1:67102808-67115308 GCF_036898095.1 Palaemon carinicauda
GGGGAAATGGCAATCAAGGCAACTCCGGAGGAAATGGCCATAAAGGCAACTCAGGTGGAAATGGCAATCAAGGCAACTCAGGGGGAAATGGCAATCACGGCAACTCAGGAGGAAATGGCAAACCTGGCAACACAGGAGGAAATACCAACGGTGGCAGCAACAATGCAGGGAAAAGCAAATTACAGAGTTGCCTAAAAAAGGCTAAGAATACGCAGATGCAAGAGATAAATGTAAGTAACTCTCTCTCTCTCTCTCTCTCTCTCTCTCTCTCTCTCTCTCTCTCTCTCTCTCTCTCTCTCTCTCTCTCTCAACTATCCTTCCAGAAGATCAATTGCTAAAATTATGTAATTTAATGAATTTATACGTACACAGATGCCTTTAGAGATGGAGGAAGTTGCAGTCACTGTCTCATACCATTTATAAAAGATGAAATCTATTTAAAGATAGCATAAATGAGAAATGGAAAATAGACTTACAAACCTTTGTCTACTGATATTTAATAAGAAAAAATATATTTCAGCTGCCCAGAGACCTATTTTTGTATAGACCTAATATAAAAAATCTGAATTTCAGCTGCCCAGTCCTATTTTGGTATAAGTCTACCGATATGAAAAAAAAAATCTATATTTCCGCGGACCAGAGGACTATTTTCGTATATGCCTGATATAAAAAAATCTGTATTTCAGCGGACCAGTCATAATTTTGTGTAGGCCTACTGATTTAAAAAAAAAATCTATATTTCAGCGGACCAGAGGACTATTTTTGTATAGGCCTAATGACATAAAAAATCTGTTTCAACGGACCAGAGAACTATTTTTATATAGGCCTAATGATATAAAACACCTGTATTTCAGCGGACCAGTCATAGTTTTGAATAGGCCGACGGATGTAAAAAATAGATATTTCAGCGGACAAGAGGCCTACTTTTGTATAGGCCTGATATAAAAAACCTGTATTTCAGCTACCCAGTCCTATTTTTGTGTAGGCCTAACGATATATAAAAACTATTTCAGTAGACCAGTCATAGTTTTGTATAGGCCTACTGATATAAAATAAATTGTATTTCAGCTGACAACAGTCCTATTTTTGTATAGGCCTAACGATATTAAAACCTGTATTTCGGCAGGCCAAAGCCATAGTTATGTCTAGGCCTACTGATATAAAAAAATCAGTATTTCAAGGCCAAAGTCATGGTTTTGAATAGGCCTACTGATAAAATATTTGTATTTCAACTGCCCAGATTCCTATTTTTGTATAGGGCTGATATAAAAATAATTCATTTCACCAAACCAGAGTCATAGTTTTGTATAGGCCTAACGATATACAAAAACTGTATTTCAGAAGGCCAGTCATAGTTTTGTATAGGCCTACTGATACAAAAAAAATCTGTTTCACCGGACCATAGTCATAGTTTTGTAAAGGCCTAGTGATATAAAAGTATTATCTCTGAATAGGTCTACTAACAATAAAAATTTGTATTTCAGTGGGCAAGTCCTACTCCTGTATAGGCCTACTAACACGCAAGAGTCCTCTATGTATAGGCCTACTGATATTAAAAATATGCATTTCAGCGGGCAAGAGTCCTCTTTCAGTATAGGCTTAAGGTATAAAGCAAATCTGTACTTCAGCGGGTAAGTCTTCCATCTGTATAGGCCTAATAACATTACAAATCTGTATTTCAGCGGGCAAGAGTCCTCTTTCTGTATAGGCCTATTGATATAAAGCAAATCTGTATTTCAGTGGGCAATAGTCCTCTTTCTGTATAGGCCTACTGATATAAAGCAAATCTGTATTTCAGCGGGCAAGAGTCCTCTTTCTGTATAGGCCTATTGATATAAAGCAAATCTGTATTTCAGCGGGCAAGAGTCCTCTTTCTGTATAGGCCTATTGATATAAAGCAAATCTGTATTTCAGCGGGCAAGAGTCCTCTTTCTGTATAGGCCTATTGATATAAAACAAATCTGTATTTCAGCGGGCAAAAGTCCTCTACAAAAAAGGGGGCCAGTACATGAAAACCATCATGGACTCCACTATCATAAAGGACGGAGGTGCGACCATTTTCTCCTGCATGTCGCAGGAACTCCTAATAGGCGCCAAGGAATTACATGTAAGAAACGCAATTAAAGTTTCTGTTTTATGTCTCTAAAAACCTTCCTCCCCCCCTCTTTCAAAAAACCTTCCTCCCTCTTTCAAAAAAAAAAAACCCTTCCTTCCTCCCTATTTAAAAAAACCTTCCTCCCTCTTTCAAAAAAAAAAAAACTTCCTCCCTCTTTCAAAAAAAAAAAAACTTCCTCCCTCTCTCTTTCAAAAAACCTTCCTCCCCCCTCTTTCAAAAAACCTTCCTCCCTCCCTCTTTCAAAAAACCTTCCTCCCTCCCTCTTTCAAAAAACCTTCCTCCCTCCCTCTCAAAAAACCTTCCTCCCCCCTCTTTCAAAAAACCTTCCTCCCTCCCTCTTTCAAAAAACCTTCCTCCCTCCCTCTTTCAAAAAACCTTCCTCCCCCCCTCTTTCAAAAAACCTTCCTCCCTCCCTTTCAAAAAACCTTCCTCCCCCCTCTTTCAAAAAACCTTCCTCCCCCCTCTTTCAAAAACCCTTCCTCCCTCCCTCTTTCAAAAACCCTTCCTCCCTCCCTCTTTCAAAAACCCTTCCTCCCCCTCTTTCAAAAAAACCTTCCTCCCTTCCTCTTTCAAAAAACCTTCCTCCCTCCCTCTTTCAAAAAACCTTCCTCCCTCCCTCTTTCAAAAAACCTCCCTCCCTTTCAAAAAAAAACCTTCCTCCCCCTCTTTCAAAAAAACTTCCTCCCTCCCTCTTTCAAAAAATCTTCCTCCCTCCCTCTCAAAAAACCTTCCTCCCTCCCTCTTTAAAAAAAACCTTCCTCCCTCCCTCTTTCAAAAAACCTTCCTCCCCCCTCTTTCAAAAAACCTTCCTCCCTCCCTCTTTCAACAAACCTTCCTCCCTCCCTCTTTCAAAAAACCTTCCTCCCCCCTCTTTCAAAAAACCTTCCTCCCTCCCTCTTTCAACAAACCTTCCTCCCTCCCTCTTTCAAAAAACCTTCCTCCCCCCTCTTTCAAAAAACCTTCCTCACTCCCTCTTTCAAAAAACCTTCCTCCCTCCCTTTCAAAAATCCTTCCTCCCTCTCTCAAAAAAAAAACTTCCTCCTTCCCTCTTTCAAATACCTTCCTACCTCCCTCCTTCAAAAAAATTTCCTCCCTCTTTCAAAAAAAAAAAACCTTCCTCCCTCCCTCCCTCCTTCAAAAAAATTTCCTCCCTCTTTCAAAAAAACTTCCCTCCATCTTTCAAAAACCCTTCCTCACTCCCTCTTTTAAAAAAGCTTCCTCACTCCCTCTATTAAAAAAGCTTCCTCCCTCCCTCTTTAAAAAAAACCTTCCTCCCTCCCTCTTTGGAAAAAAAAATCATTATTCCCTCCCTCCAAAAAAACTTTCCTCTCTCTTTCAAAAAAAACTTCCTCTCTTTCAAAATGCCTTTTTCCCTCCCTCCTTTAAAAACCCGTCTTTCCTTTCTCCTCCAAAAAAACCTTCATCCTTCCCTTCTTCAAAAAAAAAAAAAAACCTTTATTATTCCCTAATTAAAAAATGTTCCTGCCTCTTAAAAATAAAAAGGAGTAAAAAAAATCCTCCCAGCGAATGTTTTAAAGTTGACCAGTCTGAAATAAGTCTCTCTTCATAGTTTATTCCGGCAGATCTATTTTAACGTTATTTATCTTAAAATATTCTATATCAAATATTAATTACTTCTCTTGTAGTTTATTTATTTCCGTATATCCTTCCGTCACTGGACTATTTTTCCCTGTTGAAGTCCTTGGGCTTATAGCACCCTGATTTTCTAACTAGGGTTGTAACTTGGTTAATAATAATAATAATAATAATAATAATAATAATAATAATAGTAGTAGTAGTAGTAGTAGTAGTAATCGCATCTGTAACTATAATACCTATTAAAAGATATATTATCCACGTGAGCGCTTAGGTACTTTAACCTATGCACTACAAATTTGAAGTGACCATTGCTTCGATGTCCTATTATAACTACAATTTCAATACTTATACCAGGGTCATATACTACAAATTTGAAGTGACCATCGCTTCGATGTCCTATTATAACTACAATTTCAATACTTATACCAGGGTCATATACTACAAATTTGAAGTGACCATCGCTTCGATGTCCTATTATAACTACAATTTCAATAAGTGATCATTGCTTCGATGTCCTATTATAAATACAATTTCAATACTTATACCAGGGTCATATACTACAAATTTGAAGTGACCATTGCTTCGATGTCCTAATACAACTACAATGTCAATACTTATACCAGGGTCATATACTACAAATTTGAAGTGACCATCGCTTCGATGTCCTATTATAACTACAATTTCAATAAGTGATCATTGCTTCGATGTCCTATTATAAATACAATTTCAATATTTATACCAGGGTCATATACTACAAATTTGAAGTGACCATTGCTTCGATGTCCTAATACAACTACAATTTCAATACTTATACCAGGGTCATATACTACAAATTTGAAGTGACCATCGCTTCGATGTCCTATTATAACTACAATTTCAATAAGTGATCATTGCTTCGATGTCCTATTATAAATACAATTTCAATACTTATACCAGGGTCATATACTACAAATTTGAAGTGACCATCGCTTCGATGTCCTATTATAACTACAATTTCAATAAGTGATCATTGCTTCGATGTCCTATTATAAATACAATTTCAATACTTATACCAGGGTCATATACTACAAATTTGAAGTGACCATCGCTTCGATGTCCTATTATAACTACAATTTCAATACTTATACCAGGGTCATATACTACAAATTTGAAGTGACCATCGCTTCGATGTCCTATTATAACTACAATTTCAATACTTATACCAGGGTCATATACTACAAATTTGAAGTGACCATCGCTTCGATGTCCTATTATAACTACAATTTCAATACTTATACCAGGGTCATATACTACAAATTTGAAGTGACCATCGCTTCGATGTCCTATTATAACTACAATTTCAATAAGTGATCATTGCTTCGATGTCCTATTATAAATACAATTTCAATACTTATACCAGGGTCATATACTACAAATTTGAAGTGACCATCGCTTCGATGTCCTATTATAACTACAATTTCAATACTTATACCAGGGTCATATACTACAAATTTGAAGTGACCATCGCTTCGATGTCCTATTATAACTACAATTTCAATAAGTGATCATTGCTTCGATGTCCTATTATAAATACAATTTCAATACTTATACCAGGGTCATATACTACAAATTTGAAGTGACCATTGCTTCGATGTCCTAATACAACTACAATGTCAATACTTATACCAGGGTCATATACTACAAATTTGAAGTGACCATCGCTTCGATGTCCTATTATAACTACAATTTCAATAAGTGATCATTGCTTCGATGTCCTATTATAAATACAATTTCAATATTTATACCAGGGTCATATACTACAAATTTGAAGTGACCATTGCTTCGATGTCCTAATACAACTACAATTTCAATACTTATACCAGGGTCATATACTACAAATTTGAAGTGACCATCGCTTCGATGTCCTATTATAACTACAATTTCAATAAGTGATCATTGCTTCGATGTCCTATTATAAATACAATTTCAATACTTATACCAGGGTCATATACTACAAATTTGAAGTGACCATTGCTTCGATGTCCTAATACAACTACAATGTCAATACTTATACCAGGGTCATATACTACAAATTTGAAGTGACCATCGCTTCGATGTCCTATTATAACTACAATTTCAATAAGTGATCATTGCTTCGATGTCCTATTATAAATACAATTTCAATACTTATACCAGGGTCATATACTACAAATTTGAAGTGACCATCGCTTCGATGTCCTATTATAACTACAATTTCAATACTTATACCAGGGTCATATACTACAAATTTGAAGTGACCATCGCTTCGATGTCCTATTATAACTACAATTTCAATAAGTGATCATTGCTTCGATGTCCTATTATAAATACAATTTCAATACTTATACCAGGGTCATATACTACAAATTTGAAGTGACCATCGCTTCGATGTCCTATTATAACTACAATTTCAATAAGTGATCATTGCTTCGATGTCCTATTATAAATACAATTTCAATACTTATACCAGGGTCATATACTACAAATTTGAAGTGACCATCGCTTCGATGTCCTATTATAACTACAATTTCAATACTTATACCAGGGTCATATACTACAAATTTGAAGTGACCATCGCTTCGATGTCCTATTATAACTACAATTTCAATAAGTGATCATTGCTTCGATGTCCTATTATAAATACAATTTCAATATTTATACCAGGGTCATATACTACAAATTTGAAGTGACCATTGCTTCGATGTCCTAATACAACTACAATTTCAATACTTATACCAGGGTCATATACTACAAATTTGAAGTGACCATCGCTTCGATGTCCTATTATAACTACAATTTCAATAAGTGATCATTGCTTCGATGTCCTATTATAAATACAATTTCAATACTTATACCAGGGTCATATACTACAAATTTGAAGTGACCATTGCTTCGATGTCCTAATACAACTACAATGTCAATACTTATACCAGGGTCATATACTACAAATTTGAAGTGACCATCGCTTCGATGTCCTATTATAACTACAATTTCAATAAGTGATCATTGCTTCGATGTCCTATTATAAATACAATTTCAATACTTATACCAGGGTCATATACTACAAATTTGAAGTGACCATTGCTTCGATGTCCTAATACAACTACAATGTCAATACTTATACCAGGGTCATATACTACAAATTTGAAGTGACCATTGCTTCGATGTCCTATTATACCTACAATTTCAAAACTCAAGAGATAACATATTCCTTTTTTTTTTTTCTAGTCTGCTCTGAAGGACTGCGAAAGCTGCTTCTCCAGGTTCAAGCCGGACCCAGTCAACGAACAGTGGCACTTGGGCCACGGACATCACCAAAAACCACATAAACATGATAGAAAATCCGAAGCCAAGCAGACAGATAATTCCAGACGACTTGGTAGGTTTGGGCATACAATCTTTTGGGGTGATTCAGTTCATCGTCGCTCTCAAAGAGACTTACATGAAGAACCCTGTGAGGTCATGATTGGAGAATGGCATGAGTGAAGTGTTACCTATGTCAATGGAGTTACTCTTCGTCCTCCTAAGAGCGAAAAACGATTTGTAAAATTTGCACTAAATGAATGACTCTTCGATTGTTTGCCATTTGAGCGTGTGCATATATATATATATATATATATATATATATATATATATATATATATATATATATATATATATATATATATATATATATACATATATATATATATATATATATATATACATACATACATACATATAGTGTACATAACTTGTTTTTTCATTGCAGCAATTTGAATTTTGTTCGATTTTTGACAAATATATTTACTGTTTCACATTATGAAAATGGAAATTATGATAAGGTACTGAACATTGTATGTATGTAAGTATGTATATATATAAATATGTGCGTGTGCGTGTGTGTGTACAGTAACTCTTCATAATTTCCATTTCCTTAATATAAAACAATGAATAAAATTACCTAAAACTGAAAAAAAAAATAATGGTCGAACTGCTTCAAGATAAACCATCTTTTCAAGTGCCTTTCTCAGTGCTGTTACTATTTCCAGGAGAACGAACCCTCGTGTACGATTACGGATACGTCGGAAATGACATGCCCTTCCACGGCGTAGGGCCTTTGGCATCGGACGTTCTGAAGGGGGAATGCATTTACAAGAATTTGGTAAGTGCTTAGAACAGCAATGTATTTGTTTTTTTCATGTGAACATAAACTATAGATTGTATATGTACAATACAAACATTAAGTATACTACAGTACGCAACCCGTCAAATTCTTAGATATGCACACACACGCCTTGCTGATGGGCGTGCCCAATATATTATATATATATATATATATATATATATATATATATATATATATATGTATGTATGTATGTGTGAGTGTGTATGTGTGTGTGTGTATATATATATATATATATATATATATATATATATGTATATATATACATATATATATATACACATGCAAACTCACACACACACACACACACACACATATATATATATATATATATATATATATATATATATATATATAAAACAACAGCAAACAAATGCCGCCTTTCTAGAGTACTGCAGGAAGTAGTTCTCAGACAGATCTTTATTCAAGTCTGAGGTTTGGCCAGTTTTCATCACAAAGCTGGCCACTGCGGGTTGGTGATGGTGAGAAATTTTAGTCTGATCGCTCACAGCAAACCAACTTGATATGGGTGTCCTTGACTAATACAAAGTTGCTGATCAGAATTTGGACCAATTCTATTTGTAGACAAACAGATAACCAAATATTTTTTTAATTTATTACAAAAATTGTATTGGTGATTCTGAAGTCTCTTGTAGAGCGGTTTGAATTAATCATTTTTATTTCAAAACCAGTACAAAGTAGAGGGGCACTCAGTAGAGAGCACACCTCCGCCGCGGCAGCTAATTTCTCGACCTTGACCTTATGTAATAATTGGCGTGGATTTTCATACACCCAAATATGAACCAAGTTTGAAGTCTCTGTGACAACGATGTCCAAACTTATGGCTGATTACGAGATAAGGACGTTTTGCTCCTCCGTGACCCTGACCTTTGACCTTCCAAAATTTAATCATTCCCAGCTCTTTACATAGCCGTTTTAAATCCCTGCAAGTTTCATTACTTTACAATTAAAATTGTGACCGTATGGTTGATGACTGGAATTTGACCTTTTGCTTGACATACGACTCGACCTTAACCTTTGACCTCAATATGTATTAATTGGCGTGAATTTTCATACACTCAAATGTGAACCAAGTTTGAAGTCTCTGTGACAACGATATTCAAACTTATGGCTGATTACGTGAATTTGACATTTTGCTTGACCGCGACCTTGACCTTCCAAAATCTAATAATTTCCAGCTCTTTACATAGCAGTTTAAAATTCTTGCAAGTTTCACTACTTTACAGTATGGTTGATGACCGGAATTTGACTTTTTACGAGATGAGGACATTTTGCTTGACCGTGACCTTGACCTTCCAAAATTTATCAATTTCCAGCTTTTTACATAACAGTTAATCCCTGCAAGTTTCATTATTCTAAGATTAAAATTGGGGCCAGGAAGGTGTTCACAAACACACACACAAACAGGGGGTAAAACATAATCTTCCAACTTCGTTGGCGGAGGTAATGAGGTAGTGAGTTTATAAGACAAATATCCTAATGATTCGTATATATAAATTAGACTAGTATGTAATTATCCATCTATCAAATATTCAATTGTATGGAAATGTATTTTGATAAGGATAAAAGTAAAACTTAAGACTTAATTTCACAATAAAAGTTTTTAGACAAGCATGCTTTGACCTTTGTTTTAACCACTAATATATGCAGATTGGTTCTCATATTGAGGTACAGTTTAAAAAGTGCACCCAGGCACACCTCTACTGCGCGGCGAGTTCCTGTGTTTGGCCCCGCCTACCACCCCTGCAACCTCTCTCTACACTATCTGTTTGGTTACTCGCCGCGAAGTAAGGGTGTGACAGGATGCACTTCTTCGGAGCGAGGTGTGCCAGGGATTCCCGTGTCCAACTGTACTAGTCCTGGAGACCTAAGCTCCCTCTATTCAATTCTAGTCCCTTAGACCTACTGTGTCAATGTTGACAGAGGCACTGATTTACATTTCTTTTTGTCAATTAAAGTTTCAGCAGATGCTAGAGAGAAGCAGAGAAATAAAACATATATTTACAGGATTAGTCTATTATAAAAAAAAATAAACTTTGTCATAATGAAAAATTATAATTGATCTTTTGATATAAATTTCACCTCTAATCATGTTGGAACCGTTCGTTGGATTTAATTATTTTTTCTCCATCTTTCTCGACCAACTCCATATCTATTTCAGGCAGAAGCAGGAAAAGTTAATGACCTCTTGTCAGCCATCTTGGAGAATGATTACCCCGTGCCTGCCTGGGTAAGTCACATCGTCCAGCACTGATTAATGTTTTACTTTTACTCCACTGAAAATTACTATAGTCTGTTTCATCCTAGCTGGCAACTGTAACCGAACCACGGTTTGAAAGCTCGTCGCTGATTGGTTGTTGGTTCAGGCATCCTTCTCTCTCGCTGACCGACGACAAAGCAAAACATTGCATTTGTCTGAAGTACATGATGTTCATTTTTGCTTCATACCTTACTTAGTTTGCTTGATAAGTAAGTGCCTGGTTCTTTGGTCACACATAAATTAAAGGTAGATGATGAGTACTACCTTGAAAAAAATATGCATATCTTTAAATAATTTACGAATGAATACGAGTTGAAGTAAAACCAGAGCTGAAAAAACTTTATATAACTTTTCTATACGCTGATTTTTACCTACAAATTCTATGCAAACGTAAATAAAATATATGTGGATTTTGTAGAAAAAATCCTCTTGAATGTCATGAACCTAGAAATATAATGCAAGGAAGGAAAATAATGGTGAAATATTTGGCTTTGTACAACGATATCATTGTAAATTTCATAAAAAACAAAAAAAAAATAAAAAATAAAAATAAAAACTTCTGATGAGTATCTGAGGCCTGAAGTCTGCAACATCGACGAAACGTCACCAAAGTTTGCAACGATATCCAGGTGCAAAACGAAATATTTCAGCATTATTTTCCTTCCTTGCATAACTCTTTCAGGGTCATGACATTCATGAGGATTTTTTTCTACAGAAATCAACCTATTTGCATTTACGTTTGCATAACATCTGAAGGTTTAAAAAAAAAAAAAAAAGGTGTATAAAGTTTTTTTAGCACTCGTTTCATTTCAACTCGTATATTTTTCGTATATTTTTTTTTAAAGATATGGATATCTTTTTCAAGGTAATACTCGTCACCTACCTTTAATGTGTGTGTCACCAAAGAACCAGGTTGATGTTACGCAAACTAAGTGAGGTATAAAGCAAATATGAACATCATGTACGGCAGACAAATGCAATGCTTTGCTTCGTCGTCGGTCAGCGAAAGGGGAGGATGCCTGAATCAACAGCCAATCAACGACAAGCTTTCAAACCATGGTTCGGCTCCAATTGCAAACTAGGATGAAAGACTTTAGTGCCATAACAACAGTCAATTCTTTTTAGTGAGGCACATTTGCACCGACTCGCAGGGGTGCCCTTTTAGCTCGGAAACGTTTCCTGCTCGCTGATTGGTTGGATAAGATAATTCTAACCAATCAGATAGCAGGAAACTTTTCCGAACTAAAAAGGCACCGCTGTGAGTCTGTGCAAATACGCCTCATTAAAAAAATTGTGCAAATACGCCTCATTAAAAAAAATTGAGTATAGACATTTACTTTTTTAGCAGTTTTATCACCACACCATTTCTTATGGGGTCATCATCATCATCATCTCCTACGCTTATTGACGCAAAGGGCGTCGGTTAGATTTCGCCAGTCATCTCTATCTTGAGCTTTTAATTCAATATTTCTCCATTCATCATCTCCTACTTCACGCTTCATAGTCCTCAGCAATGTAGGCTTGGGTCTTTCAACTCTTCTGGTGCCTTGTGGAGCCCAGTTAAACGCTTGGCAAACCAATCTCTCTCGGGGAATGCGAAAAGCATGACCAAACCATATCCATCTACCCTTCACCATGATCTCATCCACAAATGACAGTCGAGTAACCTCTTAGTTTCATTTCTGATCCTGTCCTGCCGTTTAACTCCTCATATTCTTCAGAGGGCTTTGTTCTCAAATCTCCTAAATCTGTTGGAGATTGTTTCATTGTCATACCACGACTTATGTCCATAAGGTAATACAGATCTCACTATACTGATATATAGCCTGATTTTATATGTAATTTCAGGTGATTAGATTTCTAAATTTTACTTAACCCAGCCATTGTCTGGTTTGCTTTTTCCGATCTTTCATTAAACTCTAGTTCTAAAGACCCAGTATTTGCGATCATAGTTTCTAAATACTTAAATGATTCTACCTTATTAATCCTTTCTCCTTCCAATATTTCATCTTCCATTGCAATCCGTTCTCACCATCTCTGTCTTTCTTATATTTGTCTTAACCCCACCCTTTCGAGATTTCATGCATTCTGGTCAGCAAGCATTAGAAATGTTATGTTATTCTGCTTATAAGGACAACGTCATCAGCATATTTTAGATCAGACAATTTCCTATAACCAATCCAGTCCAATCCTTCTCCAACTGCTCTACTCATTAAAAAATCCTTGAGAAGGATAAACAACATAGGCGACAACACATTCCCATGCCGTACTCCACTGTTCACTGGAAATTTATCTGATAGGACTCCACTAACATTAAATTT
>NC_090755.1:67117808-67137808 GCF_036898095.1 Palaemon carinicauda
TCAAACTACTATTTAATTATATATATTATATATATATATATGTGTGTGTGTGTGTGTGTGTGCACATTTATGAATTTATATACAGTATACATGTGTGTATGTATGTATGTAGGTGTGTATAAATATATATGGTGTGTATATATATATATATATATACACATACATATATATATATATATATATAGAGAGAGAGAGAGAGAGAGAGAGAGAGAGAGAGAGAGAGAGTCCTAGTTAATCATGTCTTCTTGAGTGAAGATTTCTCATCAGGTTCATCTTATCAATAATTATCAAAGGGTGACCGGAGAGAGAAGATTAAGCAGATTTGATCTCTCTCTCTCTCTCTCTCTCTCTCTCTCTCTCTCTCTCTCATCACCCTGAAAATTAGAGGTTTATCATTTCCACACCATCAGTAAGTTATCAAAATTCAAACACCGGGATCTTTTTTTCTTGTATCAAGTTATCACTGCAATAGAATAACACTGAATATTAAAAGTTCCTATCTCGTCACAAGAATCATGTTATCACTGCAATAGAATAACACTGATTATTAAAAGTTCCTATCTCGTCACAAGAATCATGTTATCACTGCAATAGAATAACACTGAATATTAAAAGTTCCTATCTCGTCACAAGAATCATGTTATCACTGCAATAGAATAACACTGAATATTAAAAGTTCCTATCTCGTCACAAGAATCATGTTATCACTGCAATAGAATAACACTGAATATTAAAAGTTCCTATCTCGTCACAAGAATCATGTTATCACTGCAATAGAATAACACTGAATATTAAAAGTTCCTATCTCGTCACAAGAATCATCCGTAATAAAGTCATCTAGTAACTGCCCATATTCCACTGTTTAATTTTCCCAGGTTATTTTGCTGATTATGTATATTCATCCATTAGCTAACTCATCTCAATTCTTGTTTGCATCTCTTATATCTCAGATCTTTGTACACCAATAGCTTGTTTATAACGGACACAAATAAGTAATAGTATTAAAACAAAATAATCTATTGAAAGGAAAACCGAAGAAAGAGAATTCCACATAGTTAAAACAAATGATTCCGTTAAATTGTTAAAATTCATGACCCCCTTGACTGATTGAACCACTTTGGCATCAAATATATTTTCACAGGCCTTGTGGCGCAACGGATAACGCGTCTGACTACGGATCAGAAGATTCCAGGTTCGAATCCTGGCAAGGTCGAGGTATACTTTTTTTTTTCTTTTGCAAGCGCTGGGGCTAGGAAAACTACCAAGGTAAATATGCAATGAAATTGGATAGAAAGATCCTAGAGACAGCGTGTAACAGGAATACATTCCAAGTCACATGATGTAACAGGAAAATATCCAAGCAACAGTGTGTAACGGAGGAAAATATCCAAGCAACAGTGTGTAACAAGAGGAAAATATCCAAGCAACAGTGTGTAACGGAGGAAAATATCCAAGCAACAGTGTGTAACAAGAGGAAAATATCCAAGCAACAGTGTGTAACAGAGGAAAATATCCAAGCAACAGTGTGTAACAGACGAAAATCAAAGAAGAAATTGGATAGAAAGACAATGGAAATAAAGCAGAAATGTTATAAAAAAATAAATAAAAATGGAAAATTTCAGTCCATTGGGACTGACAGGACACTGCAAATACCTCAGTGCGCCACGCAAAAAGAAAGTAATGGAAGTGTTATTTTATCTTACTGGTGTATATTCAACTAAAAATTATTGGGCAATTTTTATTTGTCAAACACTTGGGAGATTGAAGTAAAATGCTGACAAAGGGGATTATTTATTCAATTACTTCAGATTTCAAATCCCTAAAGCTATAAATTTGTTCACAACCGAGAATCTTCAGTTCCTCAAGCCTTTGGTAAACTAAAGCAACTACAGGGAAAAGCTAATTCCTATATCACCTCATTCTAAATTCCTACATCCCTCCTTTAAAAAAACTTCCTTCCTCCATCCTTCAAAACAACTTCCTCACTCCCTCCTTCAAAAAACCTTCCTCACTCCCTTCTTCCAAAAAACTTCCTCATTCCCTCCTTCAAAAAACCTTCCTCACTCCCTCCTTCAGAAAAACTTCCTCCCTTCCCTCTCTCCTTCAAAACCCTTCCTAACTCTCTTCTAAAAACCTTTCTCCCTCCCTCCTTGAAAATAAAGCTTCCTCACTACCTCCTTGAAAAATCCTTCCTCCCTCAATAACCTTCCACATTCCCTTATCGCGTTTCGAACCCCAAAAACGTTTCAACCCGACCTTGCCAGGATTCGAACCTGGAATCTTCTGATCCGTAGTCAGACGCGTTATCCGTTGCGCCACAAGGCCTGTATCAGGAAGAGAAATCCAATTGTGCTTGCATCAAGCAGTACGTGGTCGCTTATACTTCATTTTTTTATTAACTCTCCTTTCACTCACGATGTAATGTTGTGTTTCCATAACGATAATAAATCAGTGGAAGCTCCTGACTGATTTTGTCTTTAAGATATATTCTATATAAGGGTAAACCTCTCCATTGAAAAATGGTTTTATGAAGCGAAACCAATCAGTAAATATATGCAAGTAAAAAATATATATGCATGCATAATTTACTTACAGAAATTATTGACATAAAATAAAATTTATATGTGTACACACAGACATATATATATATATATATATGTATGTATAATTATATATAGACATATACATATATATACATACTGTACATATGTATATATATACATACATATGTATATATATACATATGGACATATACAGTATATATACATATATATATATATATATATATATGTGTGTGTGTGTGTGTATATATAATTTATATTTATATTTGTATATATATATATATATATATACATACACACACATACATACATATAGGTATATGCAAATTATTCGTGTAATATAAACCTCTATATATGTAATATATATATATATATATATATATAGTATATATGTGTGTGAGTATGTATGTGGAGTGGGGTTGGGGGTGTGTATTCAGTATATATACATACACATATATGTATAGATTTATGCAAATTCTCTATAAATACATGCTATTATGTGTGGTACAAGTAAGGGTGTAAGAATACTACCACCAAACGTCCTGCATGGAGAACTCGACTAAAAGGACCGCTCCTTCCAATAACTGTAGAAACTGCTTACCATTTAGTCAAAAGGCTAAACCAGCCGCCCATAACTGTAGTTGTTGCAAGACCTAATGCTAGGCCATGCGATCGTTAAATCCCTCGGCTAAATCAATGGCAACGCCTGATGCAATTAGAAAAGCGGATAATGCCAGGGTGTTCCCTGTAATAACTAGGATAATCTAACGTTAAAGTCATCACTTAACATTCCTCTTCTCCTCCCATTGAGTTAATATCTTGATTTTTTCCTCCCACAAGAATAGTACCCTAATTAACAAAACAAAGTACGTACCGATATCAAGAAAACCAGAATGAAAAACTGGTAAATGTATTAATTTTGAAGCACTACTTTGATAAAATTTATGTGGAAAAATAAAGGTATTTTTCTATTCCCAAAGCTCGGAATTATCGTACAAAAACGTACGTTACCTGAGGTATGCATCGTACAGCGTACAGGATCCAAAATAATAGTACAGTACATGTACGAGTTATCGTACGGATGACAACCCTGCACGAGCGTCAGGATTCCTTACTGACGTGGTAAATGAATGAGAGATGCCAGTGTCAGGGGTTATGGACATCTTGAACAAGATTGCAAGTCTGAGAATGATGATAAAGTCTGTGGAAATATTCAGGAAAACATTCAAACAAGGAGTGTAATTTGCAAGTATCAAAGTGTATTAACTGCACAAAGTTAAACAAACCAAGTGACCACATAATAAATTCTAGAGAATGCAAAGCTTATGACTTAGAATTGAAAAGATTTGCAAAAAAATACTGTTCATGGTTACTAAGGATGTCATAAACTGTGGCTATGTAAATATACAATCTGTAGATGATAAGACTATTCAAATTCGAAATTTGGACATACTAGCATTATCAGAAACATAGGTAAATAACTTGGACAAGGCAAAGATCACTGAAATGACACCCCCCCCCCCTAACACACCTTTCACACATCGAGAGAAGGTAGGTCTGGTGGGGGTGTCGTACTCATTATTCAGAAAAGTTACTCAAATCTCAAAATAAAGACATTAAGGCTTCCAAGAGGAAACTGAAGACTTCCTTATTTCATGGGTCGTATAACAGCGACGATTTAACAGTAAATGAACAATGCGTATGAAACGTTAAATACTCTGAACGAACAAGGTAAAACGACAGTGGAGGTCCTGTAGAGAGTGGGGTTCCCCCGCTGTATGGGACCGGAAAAGCAGCCGTCAAAGTAGGTAAAGTAAGCCTAATTCTCAGCACCATACTTGAAAGAAAAATGTGGACGAACCCCGGTGCAAAAGCATTCCTTACAATTAGTTGCTTTATTCACTTATAAACATTATGCCCTTTACCTTATCTCCCCCTATCTTTCGATTTCTCAAAAGATCCAGATATATTTCTAAAAATATCTCGACTTTTCTATCCTATTCATTTTTTTCTTTAAATTACATACATTATGCAAAAATATCCACTAGATATTTCTTTCATTTTCATTTAATACTCAATATCCACTTCTATACACTTCTCCCCATCATCAACCAGTTGTTCCTGAATAATTGAATAAATTCACTTGTTTCCACCACCAATATTCTTAGTTTCCATAGTTCCAACATACAGCCCGGTTGGGATTAGGGAAAATATATTTCACGACCTTGCCAGGATTCGAACCTGGAATCTTCTGATCCGTAGTCAGACGCGTTATCCGTTGCGCCACAAGGCCTGCGTTAGTTCAATGGATTCAGATAGCGATTTAGTGCTTGAATCAAGCACTACACGACCAGTTATCCACGTATTTTTTTCCTTCAACTAGATTTCTTTAATATGTGTATTCACGCATATAAATGTGCGAACACTAATTATATATACATAGCAATATACACATCCACACAATTATATATATATACATATATATTAGTCAAGTTGGAACGTATGAAGGGAATACTGAACCGGACTCCTTTTTAAAAGTATGTATGGTGAACTGAAATAGAGAGAAGTTGAAGCTTTAAAGACGAAATGTTTGTATACTTTGAAGTCGTTCGAATACATGAGGTGAAATATGTATTAGAAAAGAAGTCTTGATATCTAGAATGATGAATAAGTGAAAAATACAAGTGAAAAGCACGAACTGTGTAGTGGGGCTAGAAGCACTGCTCATGATCACAGGCCTTGTGGCGCAACGGATAACGCGTCTGACTACGGATCAGAAGATTCCAGGTTCGAATCCTGGCAAGGTCGAGGAATTCATATTTTTTCGAGCTACGACGTTTTCTTGGAAAATTTTGAGAAAACGAAATGGACATTGAAGTCGCTATGAAATTAATGAAATAATTATAAGAATGATGCAAATACAGGGGAATACTGCATTGATAAAAATTTCATTACATACCAAGAAAGATAGGCTATAACATGAGACCCCTGGCCTGAAGCAAGCATGAGAGAGAGAGAGAGAGAGAGAGAGAGAGAGAGAGAGAGAATAGAATTAGCTGTTACAACGAGGACGTAATGAACCAAAAACGAAGAGAATTATTATATTCTTCTCATAGAATCTATAATCTTAAACACCTTATATTTAGAGGTAAGGGCATTTTCTCACACCCTTATACATGTGTATTGATTGAAAAAGCTAGAGACCTTAAGAGACTCCCAACTGACACAGGCCTTGTGGCGCAACGGATAACGCGTCTGACTACGGATCAGAAGATTCCAGGTTCGAATCCTGGCAAGGTCGGGTTCTTAGATTTTAACTGATAGAGGTTAGGTAATGAAAGGTTTAATTAAGATAAGAGTTTAATTAATGATATTCGATAGAGAAATATTTCGGGGTCAACTAGAACTTTAGATGCTTCGATGTATTATTAACGATAATTATTTTTAGTTTTAAAACAGAAAATGGTACATTGTGTAAAAACTTTAAATGCAGAGAGAGAGAGAGAGAGAGAGAGAGAGAGAGAGAGAGAGTCAAAGTCAAAGTCAAAAACCTTTATTCCATTATAAAATGGTTATTCTGTTACATAACAATATACATTATTTACATAAAATTCACAATAATTGGATTGTAAAAAATTAGGATATATATACATTCAAATAAAATTTAAAAAATATTGCTTAAGTTTCTTTTTGAATAAATCAGAACTAACATTTATACATTTTCTTATTTCCAGAGGTAGTTTATTCCAGCAAGCTGGGCCCCTTATTGCCATTGAGCGTGAACCCAAATCAGTTCGATAGCTGTCTACAAATAGATTTTCATTCTGCCTGGTTAATGCATTCCTACAATTACCAACTGTAGGAAATGTGTATAGCCAGTTGGGATATTCTTTTCTCAAACTTTTAAAAACAAAAACACAAACATCGTACATACACTTTTCTTTTAATTTTATCCACTTTAATTGCTGGAGGGTTGGGGTGATGTGATCGTGTTTTTTCACCCCAATAACGGCTACTCTACCAGCAAAGTTTTGGATTTTTTGAGCTTTTTCCATGTGCATATCATTAGTAGACCCCCATATCTTAATACAGTAGTTTATTACACTCAAGACCAGACTTTCCACAATAAAAGCTCGAGTAGTATCATCAAAGTAATCTTTTACTCTACTTAAATACATTAGAATGCCACTAACTTTTCTACTCAGCTCGTCAATGTGAGTATTGAATGTCATGTACCTGTCCATGTGTAGACCTAGATTTTTCACATGTTGACTTATCTTTACTTCATCACCATCGCATTTTATTATAATGTCATTTGGAATTTTGCTAATATACTGTGAGCTACCCACAAACATGCACTGTGTTTTAGTGGCATTTAATAATAGCCCTTTTCTTAGAAATATTTCTTAATTTTGAGCAATATTAGTTCAGCCCTTTTTATCAAGCCATCTAAATTTTCTATTTGATCAGCCAAAAGAACTTGGGTGTCATCAGCGTATTGAATTAGCAAGCAGTTTTCTATGTATTTAATCATGTCATTAACGTAGACTAAAAATAGAATTGGACCTAGGACAGATCCCTGTGGGACTCCAAATTCAACCTTTTCAATGCAAGAATTTACGTCTCCTAATCTAACTACCTGACTTCTATCCTTCAAGTAATCCTGAAACCAGAACGTATCAATGTAATGTTCCTTAAGAGATTTACACAATTCATCATGGTTGACACTATCAAATGCCTTTGATAGGTCACATAAAATTAATATGGAAACTTTTTTTCTATCAATATTTTTATAAATTTCATCTGTTAATTTCATCAAAGCTGTTTCTGTTGATAAACCTTTACGGAATCCATGCTGAGTGTTAGAAATCAAATTATTTTTTTCTAGATGTTCCATTAACTGATTACATACAATCTTTTCTATTACTTTCGATATTACGGGAAGGATAGAAACAGGTCTATAATTACCAGGGTCGTCCTTGTCTCCTTTCTTGTGAAGAGGGTCTACGAGGGGTTGTTTCCAAATAGAAGGATATTTCCCAGTTACAATCGATGTATTTATGATAACCGTGATATAATATGCAATAACTGTAAGGGAATCTTTTAGAAAACTAGTAGGAATACCATCCGTTCCGTAAGCATTACTATTATTCAAACTCTTAACTGTTAATATTATTGTTTCTACTGTAACTGGTTGCGGTCTAAACAATCTTATATTATTGCCAAAATTATTTTGAGTGTTTCTAATATCTTCATTTTCGTACTTTTGTAGAATTTCCTGCGTTTTATCATAAGTTATTTTTCCTACATTAGCAAAGTATTGGTTAAATTGATCTGCTCTAGCTTTTGGGTTGTCGTATTCAATCTTTTTATTTGTTTTAGTAGATACAATATTATTCATAATTTTCCATGTTTCTTTGCGAGATTTACTTTTCTTGATCTTGTCTTTGTTATAATAAGCTTTGGCAGTACGCATTTTCGAATTGATGAGTTTTTTCATTTCCTTATACGAATTGTTAAGATTCTCATCATGTCTATTATGTTTAAGCCTTTCTTGCATTTTGTCCCTTTCAATCATACTGTTTTTGAGATCATTGTCTATCCAAGGTGCACTGGGTCTCCTTATTTCCTTCGTGGTTATTGGGGCACATTTATCTAAGGCACTATTATATACTTTATTGAAAATTCCTGTTTGAATATCTGTGTCATCAGTATGCATGATTGTATCTAAAATTATTTTCTGGTCTAGCAATGTATTGCACAAAAAATCTGCAGAATAATATTTTAAACACCTAGAGGTTACCGTGACTGGTTTACGTTTTGGCTTCTTAATATCTATGATAAATGAAATATGTTCATGGTCAGCTACAATACTTGGATTTACCTCAATTTTAATGACACTTTCCTGCTTGTTTGTTATTAACACGTCTAGTAGTGTGGATGAGATGGGGCTAACTCTAGTAGGTTTATTAATCATTTGATTTAATTTGGTGACTCTTAAAATATTATGTATCTTTGCTGAACCTAACATCAAATCATCATTTAGATCACCTATTACATAAATTGATTTATTTTTTAGAGAAATCATTCTCAGACATTCCAAAATATAGTTAAAAGTATCATTTGAAGCATGCGGATGTCTATATAAGCAACCAATGATAACAGAAGGTAGCTTACGAGATTGTACAGAGCCAAACCTCTTCTACCCCCTCTACTCTTTGAACATTAAGATTACAAATATTAACAGAAAGATTATTTTTTACATAAATACAACAACCTCCACCTCTTCCTTTGTCACATCTATATATTGTATAATTAGGAAATTCAATGAGTGAATCGACAACATTCGGGGTTAACCAAGTCTCAGTTAAACATAATACATCAATATTTCTGTTTAAGAGCATTAATTCAATTTCACATATCTTACTAAGGAGAGACTGTACATTCAAATATTCTATACACAAAAGATCGTTTTTTGGAGTCACATGATTATCTATCCCAGTACCAATGTCCGGGACGAGCACTTCTTGTGTGATAACTGCCTCTTGACTTTTTGATGGAAGAGGCGGGAAGTCATATTCCCACGTATCTGCTCATGACCAGTAATTGTCATGGGAGAGGTCATGGTAGTCATAAGGCTGCGCTGAGTGACCTCTATTTGTTGATTGCCTATGGGGTGGTCTCCTATTGTATTCCTCACTTCGGTATTGCGGGGGTGATCCTTGGTGTTGGGGGTAGGGCCTATTATCATGGGAGTGGTAGGAGTGGGTATTCCATCTAAACCCCGTCCGAAATGGCTGCTTAGGCCTACCTACATTTCTTTGCGTCAACGGCTTCTTGGCGGCTTCCAATTGTCTTCTTCTAATGTGGGGCAGAAACGGTCGAGTGATTATACCGTCAGCCCACGGATGACCTCCCATCACTGTATTCTGCTTATTCTCTGGCACCTCTGCTACAAATGATTGGCCTCGGTTAGAATGTCCAAGGTGCCGTACTTTAACTTCTTGTCGTGAGAGCCCTCGGAAAACTAACTCATCAACCACATTCTTAATAGATGCATTGCTGCTGACACCTCCAATGTATATTTGTACTGACCTTTGGGGTTGTACTACGATGTTGTCTTCCGAAATTTGCTCTTGATGTGTTTTTCTATTTTTCTTTTTGTTGACCGGTGGTATGAAACTGCGTTGGTCCGTAGGGACTGCTTCCTCCTCCTCCCTTTCTTCCTCCTGGCCTTCGCTCGCATCTTCACTTTCTTCCTGTTGTAAATAATTGTTGTCGATAGGGGGAAGTGTGGGGGAGGGCAGTGGATTAGGAAGTGGCTGGCTGTCCACCTGCACTGTTATCAAAGGAGATTGGGGGAGAGTTTGGCGCGATTCATTAATACTATTTTCTGAATATTTTGGCATTGATTGTTCGAGCTTATAAACTCTGTCTTGAAGTAATGTTACTATTTGAAGTAGTTCTGCTATAATCAAATTATTATCATCGAAGTTATGTGCGCTTTGCTCATTGAAAATTTTATCTAGTTCTTTATTTTTATGTGAATTAATTATGCACGTGCTAAGAGTTATAATATCGCTCACAATTTTATGTTTCACTTGTCGCTTCACTGGTTTTTTATTCTTATAATCCGAAAACACACTACATATTTCTATTATTAGGAGATCTCTCAAGGATATTAATAAATCCTGATGACATTTATAAAGCACTTCTTTGATATCATGTGTAGAGTACTGGCATATCTTTTTCAAAGATTTAAGAAATACTTGTGGGTACACGTCTTGGTTAATTGTTTCTAAGATACCTAGGTTTTCGATTTCCTGGATAGGCTGTGACAAAGCTTCCTGGTTGTTTAAGTCACGGGCAGACATATCTACACAATGTTTCACAGAACAAGAAAAACATGTCCGTACTCTACGAGGTCAAGAGAGAGAGAGAGAGAGAGAGAGACTTCTTTGTCCATCTCCGGGAACTCCATTTTCTCTTGGGTTGAACGAATTAGGTTTAGGGTGAGAGAGAGAGAGAGAGAGAGAGAGAGAGAGAGAGAGTGTGTGTGTGTGTGGTTACAAGGATTTTGGATATCTCAAAAGACTTTAATCCATCCGCGGAAACTCCATTTGCTCTTCGTAGAACGAATCATGAGAGAGAGAGAGAGAGAGAGAGAGAGAGAGAGAGAGAGAGAGAGAGTGGTTACAAGGATTTTGGATTGATTGATTGAAAGTTTTCTGGCATCCTGACATCTAAGGTCATTGATGCCGACAGCATTTATCATATATGAAAAATAAGAGAATTCAATTAAAACCATAAAAGTTAAGAAGTCATTATAATAGTTAAATAGTTTTCAGAAGACCTGCTTCTGAAATAAATCTAAAAATGCCGCTCGCATAGTAGGACACATCATGTCCAAGAATCTTGGCAAGGATGAACCTGCCATCCTCACCTCGAGCCTCCAACAGATATCTATTTCTTAAGTTATTAAAATTAGGGCATTCGGTCAACAAATGCCTCACTGTTAAAGGTACTAAACAGTCCTCGCAGTACGGTTGGTATTGGCCCTTCAACAGAAACGCGTGTGTCAACCGTGTGTGACCAATACGGAGACGACAAAGAGTCGTCTCCCATTTTCGGGGCATCATGTTATACCTCCAAGGTGATATGATATTTGTTACTTCTTTCATTTTATTGCCATCTAGACTATCCCAGTGCTGTTGCCATTTATTACAAACCAATTTCTTGATGTAAGGTAGGAAATCATTACAGAAAATGGGATACCTCGTTAGTAGCAACTCAGATGCCGCATTCTTCGCCAGTAAGTCTGCCTTCTCATTCCCAGACATGTGCTGGAACCCAACAAAATCGAACTGTTATATACCTCAGTCCAATAATAAAAAGCCATTCTAAAATCTTTAAAACTAGAGGGTTACTAGAATTAAAAACTTCTAAAGCTTGAAGAACACTCCTTGCATCACTAAAAATTGTAAAATTACCCTCCCTTTCCAAAGCTATTTTCTCAATAGCGGTTAGTATGCAATACAGTTCGGCAGTAAATATGGAAGCTGTTAGAGGAAGTGCACTTCTACAATCAAAATCATTACTTAGTAGTCCAAATCCAACGCCAGCATCAGATTTGGAGCCATCAGTATATATAAAAGTCGATCCCTGATCTTCTGCAACATGTTCCATAAAAAGAGACCTGGATTCTAAATCAGTCATATTCTTCTTAACTCCAATAAAGTATTTACAAAAAGATACGTCAGGTAATTTCCATGGGGGCATTGATGATACCTTGAATGGAAGCACCTTAATTCTTATTATATCCTGATTGTTTAATAATTGTTTCACCCGAAACCCAAAAGGTTGAGGAGATTTTGGGTGCAAATCAAAGTATGTTGAGTGCCTTACAAGGCTTGCAGTCTGAAAGGCTGAAGAATTAGGGAGTCTTTGCAATCTAAACCAATACCAAATAATAGAGGACATTCGGTAAAGGTCTAGAGGTAACTCCCCAGCATCAACAAGGAGACTTGTGATAGGTGAGGTCCTAAACGCTCCTGTGGACAATCTAATACTAGCATGATGTATAGGATCTAATATTTTTAACCGGCTTGGGGTGGCTGAGGAGTATATTTTGCATCCATAACTAATTTTGGATAAAATCAAGGCCTTGTATAATTTCAAAATAGTATTGCGGTCTGCCCCCATGATGTATGAGAAAATACTTTAAAAAGATTCAGAGCCTCAAGACATTTAGCTTTTAATGCTTTTAAGTGAGAAACCCATGTAAGCCTACTATCAAATATCATCCCTAAAAATGTAGCTTCACTTGCACATGGGATCCGTTGACCTCTGATGTATATATCCGGGTCTGGATGTACTCCCCGGACACGACAGAAATGGAAAATTGTAGTTTTACTTGACGAGAACTTAAATCCATTCATGTCGGCCCACTGGATAATTTTATCAATAGAGTTATATTTTTCTCTCAACCATTGTCATTCTAGCTCCAGCAAATGATACAGAGAGATCATCCACAGATAATGTTGCGAGAACATCCCGGGGAATGACTGAAGATATCCCATTAATTGCTAGTGCAAAAAGGGTTACACTCAGCACACTACCCTGAGGAACTCCTTCTTCCTGGCATTTACTTTCTGATAGAGCTTCCCCAACTCTCACTTGGAAAACTCTATGTGAAAGAAATGACTGAATAAATAGTGGTAGTTCTCCTTTTAATCCAAACTCATGGATTCTTTTAAGTATACCATATCTCCATGATGTATCATATGCCTTTTCAAGATAAAAAAAAAAAGACTGTCACATGGTGCTGTTTGGAAGCAAAGGCTTCACAAATGGAGGACTCAAGTCGTATCCGCACATCAGTCGTCGAGTGCATTTTTCTGAATCCACATTGAATGGGTGATAAAAAACCCTTCTTTTCAAGGTACCACATCAGTCTTACATTGACCATCTTCTCCATGATTTTGCACAAACAAGATGTCAATACAATTGGCCTATAATTTGCTGCTAGAAACTTGTCCTTACGGAGTTTCAAAATGGCTAAAATAATGGCTAGTTCCCAGACACTTGGATAACTATGATCATGCCATATTCTATTAAAAATCCTTAAAATAAATAACTTTGTATTAAAAGGTATGTGTTTAAACATTGCATATGGAATTCCATCGGGTCCAGGGGCTGTATCGTTACACGTAGCAAGAGCAGAATAAAATTCTCTTTCAGTAAAAGGAGAATTGTACGACTCTTGCTTTCTTGTTGCGAAATTTAAAACTTTATTTTCTTCAATGCTCCTATACTGGTGACCAGGAGCTGCTTCACACTTGCACGATACATTTGAAAAATGGTCAGCCAGGGCATTGCTAACTTCGGTTGCTCCAGTCATATACTGGCCATTTACCTTTAACACTGGTGGTGGGCTTGGGGTGAATTTGCCTACTCTCTTTTTGACTTTCCTCCACACAGATGAAGTTGATGTTCTACTGTTAATGGAGGAAACAAATGACATCCAAGACTGGTGCCTAACTTCTTTCATGGCACGACGGAACTGTGCTCTACATTTCTCGTATATGATTAAATTCTTCTCAGTACGGCGCATGCGCAATCGAGTTAAGAGACTTTCTTGTGCCTCTGTGCAGGGCAGTTAGTTCAGATGACCACCAGGGGACTGGTAGTCGTCTGAATATCCCTGTTGTTTTCGAAATAGAATTGACTCCTGCTGTGTGAAGAGTTCCATTGAGTAAGTCTATAGCATTATCAACACTTTCAAACTGTTCTGCATTGCCTTCAATTTCACTTAGCTCCCGAAATCTACCCCAGTCCGCCTTATCAAGATTCCATCGAGGCGATCTCTGTAAAGGTGGACCAATGTTGGTGTTTATAATGATTGGTGCATGATCACTAGTATGCCAATCATCTAATGTTCTCCCATTAAAATCGAGAAGACAGTTAGAGCTTGCAACTGAGAGGTCAATACAGGACAAGGTACCTGTCTGTACATGAAAATGTGTGGGCTCTCCTATATTAAGGAGTCCGACATCTTCATTCTCCAAAATTGATGATATAATATTACCCCTTGCATTTGCCAAAACATCACCCCATAAAGGATGTTTACTATTAAGATCTCCTAGTAAGATAAAAGGTTGTGGGAGTTGTTTAATCACTTCTACTATATTATCATATGAGATGTTATCATTTGGAGGCAAGTAAAGAGAACAGATTGTGTATTTTCTTCCTACATCAATCTGTACAACCACTGCCTGCAGAGGGGTACAGATAGACAAAGATATTTGGGGAACATCTCGACGAACGTATATAAGACTTCCCCCATGACTCCCTGCTTGTTGATCATATGGTGTCCTATAGCTAACATACTCTCGAGGACAAGGAGTATTAGCATCGAGCTTGCTTTCTTGTAGACATACTGTTATTGGTTGTTCATATTTCGCCCTTAAGCCCTAGCAATTCCATTGCAGAATGGAGGAAAAAACAATGGTTTATTTTTTGGAAGACACCTTAGATGAAGTCTTTCCATTGGCAATATTTGATCTAACAATATTTCCCAGAGGTATCTCTAGAGAAGATCTTGATATAGTGGGTTTTGTGTTCCTCTTTTTCTTTGTGTCCTTTTGATCTAATTGTTGAGGAGGATGGTGGACCTCAACTTGAATTTCTTATTGGTTCAATTTACCTTCTAGTTGATCAGAAACATCAGCAGACAAGATATCATATTTATTTGAAGTCGTGACTTTGTTTCTTATGGTAGGAGGCGAGAGAGATGGAGGTCTCTCTCTTTTTGATTAAAAGGTTGTGATCTTTCAGGTTTTTGCACCTTCCCCACTACAGGTTCACCAGGTAAATTTGTTTCAAGTGGAACATCCATCAGATCAGGCAAGGGCACGGCCTGTGAGAGGTTTGTACTATTGTTTATAATAGGAGTAGTTGGCTTTTGAATAATTTTCAGATCTTTAAGTATCTGTTTTGATTTTTCTACAATTTCTGGATATAGATTTTCGATGGGACTTCCAACCTCTTTAACTACTTTCATTTGTTTCTTTATCTTAGAAGTAGAGATATAATTTTCGTCTGTGTGGTTTGGCAAGTTTTTCTTCAGAACCATTGAAAAAGCTTGCCCTGGTCTTGTCTGCTTTTCAAGAGCTCTTTTACGAGCCTCTTTAAAAGTAACCCTTTCCATGGTCCTAATGGCCTGAATTTCTTGTTCAAAAATAAATTTAACACAGCTTTTAGATGTAGCTGGGTGTGCTTCCCCACAATGTATGCAATTAGGGTTTTCTATGCATACTCCATGACTACTTTTTCCACAGTTGGCACAAACAGCTGGCTTATTGTTTAGTTTTTCCTTAGATTTCTGGCTTAAATGGCCATACATTTGGCAATGATAACATCGCAATGGTGAAGGGATATATGGTTTTACCTTCAAAGATAGCCTACCAGCTTTAATAACATTTGGTAATCTGCATTGATCAAATGTTATAATTAAAGTAGCAAGAGGAATACGTTGTTCTCCAACTCTCTTTCTCATTCTGACTACTTTAACTACTCCTTGATTTTTCAGCTCATCCTCAATTTCTTTTTCCTCTATATCCAGCAATTCTGGAGCATATATCACACCTCTACTCTGGTTGAAAGTAGGGTGCGAAACGTATTTTACACTATGACCATTCAATGATGTAAGTGTTTTTAACCTTTCACCTTGTAATGGGAATAGTGTCTCATTCAAGAGACTTCCATTTCCCTTGGGTAGAATTTTTGGCTGCCCTCCACATAAAGTAACTATTTCCCTATTAGCTTTAAAAACATTTACACGCTCATTTCTTCCATTTTCAAATTCTAAGAAAAAAAAATTTTCATAATACACTATTTCATAGTGACCAGGTAATACTTCTACTTTTCTATATCTTTCTGTACTGTCATCATTTTTCACTCTCTCTCTCTCTCTCTCTCTCTCTCTCTCTCTCTCTCTCTCTCTTCTTCTTCTTCTTCTTCTTCTCTAGTGTTTTATTATTCACATGACGTGAATAAGGTTCTAATGTAATAATATTAGAACCCAAGTTGGAGCTGTCTGTACCGAGGTCCATGTTTGTATTTTCCAGGTCGTCAACAGAGGGGTAGTTTTTTTTTTTTTTTGTAAGAGCAAGCCGGGTTATCCACCTCTTATCGGAGGATGTCAGTCCTCCTATTCCATGTGGCCCAACACGAGAAGAGGCTTCAGCGGGGACCATTTCTCTATAAAGAGGGGCTGCCACTCTTTAGGTGGGCGTGCACTAGTCAGTGGGGGTAGTTAGCCTCTCCAATGCCTGGCGTCACCCATTTCCCGCAAATATGGGTGACTAAAAACCGGATCACTGGAGCCCGACTCTTAACAGACTTGGTCTGCACCCAATGGGGTCTGCCAGAGGGTGATGGCGTCTAAACTGGCCCAGGTTGAGATGGAATGCCATCCATCCCAAACTGTGCCAAATCCAAAGCAGCAGCCAAAGTATAATCGAACATGCCAAAGTCGTCAACAATATCGAGCCCAAAAGGAAGAGCTGGGAGAAAAAAAAATAACCTTAAGTAAAAGATAAAGTGCTGACTGATTTAGTTGGATCGACAGCTGGGCACCGAGATCCAGAGAGAAAGTAATTCCCACTGTTCATTAGAGCCCAGCTGCTAATCCCTAAGCCCCCCATCCTCATCAAGGCTTCAGCATCTCGGGGGAAAGGATTTTGGATGTCTCAGAGATTTTTAGTCCATACGCAGAAACTCCACTTGCTCTTGTAAGATTAAATCATGAGAGGAGAGAGAGAGAGAGAGAGAGAGAGAGAGAGAGAGAGGTTACAAGGATTTTGAATGTCTCAAAAGACTTTTTAATCCACCCGCGGAAACTCCATTTTCTCTTCGTAGAACAAATCATGAGAGAGAGAGAGAGAGAGAGAGAGAGAGAGAGAGAGAGAGTGGTTACAAGGATTTTGAATGTCTCAAAAGACTTTTTAATCCACCCGCGGAAACTCCATTTTCTCTTCGTAGAACAAATCATGAGAGAGAGAGAGAGAGAGAGAGAGAGAGAGAGAGTGGTTACAAGGATTTTGGATGTCTCAAAGACTTTTTAGTCCATACGCAGAAACTCCACTTGCCCTTGGGTAGAGCGAATTGGCTGAGAGAGAGAGAGAGAGAGAGAGAGAGAGAGAGAGACTTCTTAGTCCATCCGCAGAAACGATTTGCTCTTGGGTTGAACGAATTTGTTGTGTGTGAGAGAGAGAGAGAGAGAGAGAGAGAGAGAGTGTTTACAAGGATTTTGAATGTCTCAAAAGACTTTTTAATCCATACACGGAAACTCCATTTGCTCTTCGTAGAACAAATCATGAGAGAGAGAGAGAGAGAGAGAGAGAGAGAGAGAGAGAAGGATTTAAGATGTCTCAGAGAATTTTAGTCCATACGCAGAAACTCCATTTGCTCCTGGGTAAAGAGAATTGGTTGAGAGAGAGAGAGAGAGAGAGAGAGAGAGAGAGAGAGAGTTACAAGGATTTTGTATGTCTAAAAGACTTTTCAGTCCATACGCAAAAACTTCATTTGCTCTTGTGGGGGAGAGAGAGAGAGAGAGAGAGAGAGAGAGAGAGTTTCAAGGATTTTGCATGTCTCAAAGACTTTTTAGACTTTATATATATATATATATATATATATGTATATATATATATATATTCCATTTTACCGCGGAATATTTTTGCCGCAGACCTGTCTCGCCGCATATATACATATTTTGCAAAAAGTGGAATTGCTGCATAAGTTCTTTCAACTAATTTGAGAAACTGGGAAAATGTATTGGTCTTTATAATTATATATATATATATATATATATATACACAAATATATATATATATATATATATATAATTATATATGTGTAAATAACTTCAAAATACCGAGGTACCATAAAATACAATTTTACCTTTATTGTTATTTTTTTCTGGTTTAGTATTTTGAAGTTATAAAGTAATTTACAGCTCTATCTTGACTTTCCAAGGAGCAACATCTAAATAGAAAAAACCCATAGCCCATAGAAATGCAGTCTTCGATATTGTCTACACGAGGAAGAGAAAAGAATTCACACGACGTCAATATATACGTGCTTGATGGCTATGCTGTTGATAAGAGAAGAAAATTTTGAGAAAAGAAAGCGCTGCAAATCTCGGATACATGTTAGAAATAGCGAAGTGGTAAAACAAATTAAAGAACACACGCATGCAGCCTCGGCATCTAAAGTTGAAAGAGAGATAGTTATAACAAATATAAAAGTGCGATCTGTTGAAACTTCTTGATTAACGAGTGCCTTGTAAATTTGCCTGAAGCTTCTCAAGGAGTGATACCTATCATCCGATCGCTAAAGAAAATTCTGCATAGGAAGCGGAAAAAATGGCCGATTTCCTGGGAAATCCGAGCAATTAAGAACTTGTAATACCAGATAGCTTTAAAACTAATCATGTAACTGATAGTATCGAAGAACAGTTTTATAAGCTGATAGCTGTGATGCATCATGTAGAATTTTGGTATTTGGAAGAAAGAATTGCAATTTTCTTAGTCAAACATATGACTAAAAAATTACAAATATTTTAAACAAATTCTGACTTCACCTTATAATTAGCATCATATATTAAACACTCAAATTAGTTGAAAGAACCTATGCAACAATTTTGCATTTTGCAAAATATGTATATATGCTGCGAGACAGGTCTGCGGCAAAAATAGTCCACGGAAAAATGGAATGTGGCGATATGGCCACAGCAAAATGGCCACGGCAAAATGGTCACGGCAAAATGGTCACGGCTTAAACGTCCCATCCCCTATATATATATATATATATATATATTTCTATATCTTTATCTATATATATATATATATATACATGTATATATATATCTATATCTATATATATATATATATAAATATATATATATATATATATATATCAATGGTTCTCAAACTGGGGTCCGCGGTCCCCTGGGGGACCGCAAAGACGTCTCAGGGGGACCGTGAAGGGGCCACCAAACCATCCTCACACGTAGGCTATAATTAGGATCACTCTCACCATACGGTTTGGCATTTAATATATGCCAACAATTGTTCTCTTTGCTTCTGGTGGTATATAGTCAACATACAAAAAAAAAAAAAAAAAAAAAAAAAGAGCTTTATTCTTTAGCACAATATGTATCACTAGTTTTCTTATGAGAGAATTAAATAGTAAAAGAAAAAAAAATATGGAAGTTATATGAATGTAAAATGGACTTGGGAATGTTTTATAATTCCAGCATAGGCGCAGCTATCAAGCAGTACATATTATTGAGCGAGACACATGAAAAAAAAAAAACACGTCATTTTGCCTATGTCCGACTGTTTAAATGAGAGAGAGAGAGAGAGAGAGAGAGAGAGAGAGAGAGAGAGAGAGGGTAAATGAAAACAATCAATTACAATTACTTTACATGACATTTCTTGCAATCCTTTTGTAAGTAAAAGGGAATAATCTATAAATTTATAAAATCAATAATAATACCAGGGATGTAGTTAAATTACGTTACAAAACCGAACGATGGTATCGTGCATGGTACGAAGGGACCAAATCATTGTAGGCCTACTTGTTTTATTGATAGTAATATAGATTTTATATCATACATTTGGTAGCACTGGACATTGTACACTACTGACTAGCTGTCGGCCGAGTGCGTTTTATGCAACATGACCCAGACAGGTACTGCACCGATCTTTCCGTATGCACGTCAAAGCAACCAAATTGCTTCCCTAACTCCCTCCCTCTCTTTATAAAAAATTAATCATATAATATTATTGTACTTGTGTGTGTGTGCATGTGTGTTCAAGTGTCACGGACAATTACTAGCATATAGTAGAAAATAAAATATAAATAAAATATAAT
>NC_090755.1:67142808-67145308 GCF_036898095.1 Palaemon carinicauda
GTCACTCAAGGAAGCTGCACGGGAATATTGGGGCCCCACACAAAGAGGGGAGCAAAGAGAATTCAACGAGGACGGCATCGAGAGGGATAAGGAATCAGGGCTGCTACTGGAAGAGATGACAAAATCGAGCTCCAGAACAAGAGGAAATGTGATTTTTACGGGATTGCACACATAAGGAGCCATGCCAAGTGCCCTGGAAGCAGTGCGGAATGTATTCACAGTTATATGCCTGGCAAGGGCGTATCAGATGGTATGATAGGCACCATTGCTGTGAGCAATATCGGTAGCAGACGAAAATCTAAGCAGAAAACGATGTCAGCGGCTGGGAGGTCTGGTCGAGATGTATTATTGGTACAGAGTCAAGCTAGCATCCAGCTGAATGTCACGGTCTCGTTTGTCAACGATAATAAAAGTTGCATATTATTATTATTATTATTATTATTATTATTATTATTATTATTATTATTATTATTAGCTAAGCTACAACCCTAGTAAAAGTAAGATGCTAAGAGCCCAAGGGCTCCAACAGGGAAAAATAGCCCAGTGAGCAAAGGAAATAAGGAAGGAAATAAACAATATGGGAGGTAATGAACAATTAAAACAAAATAGCTTAAGAAAATTAACAACATTAAAACAGATATTTCATATAAAAACTATATAGAGAGACTTACGTCAGCTTGTTCAACATAAAAACCTTTGCTGCAAGTTTGAACTTTTAAAGTTCTACCGAATCAACTACTTGATTAGGGAGATCATTCCACAGCTTGGTCACAGCTGGAATAAAACTTCTAGATTACTGTGTAGTATTGAGCCTTATGATAGAGAAGGCATCACTATTAGAATTAACTGCATACCTAGTATTACAAAAAGGATGAGACTGCCCGGGAGGATCTGAATGTAAAGGATGATCAGAATTATGAAAAATCTTATGCAATATGCATAACGAACTAATTGCATGACGGTGCCAAAGATTAATATCTAGATCAGGAATAAGAAATTTAATAGACCGCAAGTTCCTGCCCAACAAATAAAGATGAGAATCTGCATCTGCAAACAAGACAGGAGAACAATACTCAGAACAATGTAGAATGAAAGAATTAAAACACTTCTTCATAACAAATTAATCACCAAAATTTTTAAAGACTTTCTCAATAAGCCAATCATTTTGTGCAATGGAAGAAAACACAGGGCTAATGTGTTTCGCAAAAGTAAATTTGCTGTCAAAAATCACATCTAAAACTTTAAAAGAATCATACAGAGTTGAAGAAACATTATCAATGCTGAGATCCGGATGTTGAGAAGCAACTGTCCTTGACCTACTTACAATCATACTTTGATTTTTGTTAGGATTCAACTTCATGCCCCATAATTTGCACCATGCGCTAATTCTAGCTAGATCTCTATTAAGGGATTCAGCAATCCCTATACTACATTTAGGCCATGGAATTGATACAAATAGAGTTGCATCAATTGCATATGCAACGAGCTTGCTTTTAAAGCAAACCTACATATCATGTATATATAGTAAGAAAAGTAATAGGTCATGAACATTACCATGAGGGATACCAGACATCACATTCCTATACTCACTATGGTGCCCATCGACAACAACTCTTTGCGATCTATTACTTTAAAAAAATCAATATTAATTCTAAGAAAATACCCACCCACTCCAAACTGTTTGAGTTTGAAAGCAAGGGTCTCATGATTAACACGGTAAAAGGCAGCACTAAAAGCAAGGAAAATCCTATGAATTTTCTGATCACAATCAAGGGATTTCTGTACAACATTGAAAATTGTAAGAAGGGCATCACCTGCTCCAATGCCTTTACGAAAGCCAAATTGTAAACTAGGGAACAGATGATTCAACGACGATATTACGAAGATCATTCCACAATCTGGTCATGGCTGGAATAAAACTTCTAGAATACTGTGTAGTGTTGAGCCTTATGATAGAGAAGGAAATCCTGTTAGAACTAACTGCATACTTAGTACTGTGTACAGGATGGTACGGTCTGGGAAGATCTGAATGCAAAAGATGGTTAGAATCATGAAATATCTTAAGCAATATGCATAAAGATCTGTCTGATCAACAGTGGTAGAAATTAATATGCGGGTCACGAATAAGAAATTAAATAGATAACAAATATTTTGTCAAACAGATTAAGGTAAGAATCATTAGCTGAAGACCAGACAGGAGTACAATACTCGAAAAAGAGTAGAATGAAAGAGTGAAAGCAACCACACCTAAAATTTTAAAGGAGCTATATAACAGTTAAAGAAACATTATTAGTGCACAGATCTATATGTGAAAGAGCCACTGTCCTCCACATACAATCATAACTTGAATTTTGTTAGGGTTTAACTTCATGTAGCTCCAGCTTCTAATATGCAACTTTTATTATATTTAACACAAGAAACCATAACACTCAAGTCGGTTGCAAGCATTACGCAGCACATATAGCCTATCGCGATCGTACCTCCCAGCCACTATTACTAT
>NC_090755.1:67150308-67285308 GCF_036898095.1 Palaemon carinicauda
CTAATGCTTGAGGTAAGGGAGCTGAAAAGAGGTCAAAGAACTTCTAATGCTAGAGGTGTGGGCGCTAAAAAGAAGTCTAAAAACTTCTAATGCTAGAGGTGTGGGAGCTAAAAAGAGGTCAAAGAACTTCTAATGCTACAGGTGTGTGAGCTAAAAAGAGGTCAAAGAACTTCTAATGCTAGAGGTGTGGGAGCTAAAAAGAGGCCAAAGAACTTCTAATGCTAGAGGTGTGGGAGCTAAAAAGAAGTCAAAGAACTTCTAATGCTAGAGGTGTGGGAGCTAAAAAGAGGTCAAAGAACTTCTAATGCTAGAGGTGTGGGAGCTAAAAAGAAGTCAAAGAACTTCTAATGCTAGAGGTGTGGGAGCTAAAAAGAGGTCAAAGAACTTCTAATGCTAGAGGTGTGGGAACTAAAAAGAGGTCAAAGAACCTCTAATGTTAGAGGTGTGAGAGCTAAAAAGAGGTCAAAGAACTTCTAATGCAAGGGGTGGGGGAGCTAAAAAGAGGTCAAAGAACTTCTAATGCAAGGGGTGTGGGAGCTAAAAAGAGGTCAAAGAACTTCAAATGCAAAGGGTGTGGGAGCTAAAAAGAGGTCAAAGAACTTCTAATGCAAGGGGTGGGGGAGCTAAAAAGAGGTCAAAGAACTTCTAATGCAAGGGGTGGGGAAGCTAAAAAGAGGTCAAAGAACTTCTAATGCAAGGGGTGTGGGAGCTAAAAACAGGTCAAAGAACTTCTAATGCAATGGGGTGTGGGAGCTAAATAGAGGTCAAACAACTTCTAATGCAAGGGGTGGGGGAGCTGAAAAGAGGTCAAAGAACTTCTAATGGAAGGGGTGGGGAAGCTAAAAAGAGGGCAAAGAACTTCTAATGCAAGGGGTGGGGAAGCTAAAAAGAGGTCAAAGAACTTCTAATGCAAAGGGTGTGGGAGTTAAAAAGAGGTCAAAGAACTTCTAATGCAAGGGGTGGGGAAGCTAAAAAGAGGTCAAAGAACTTCTAATGCAAGGGGTGTGGGAGCTAAAAAGAGTTCAAAGAACTTCTAATGCAAGGGGTGGGGGAGCTAAAAAGAGGTCAAAGAAATTCTAATGCTAGAGGTGTGGCAGCTAAAAAGAGGTCAAAGAACTTCTAATGCAAGGGGTGTGGGAGCTAAAAAGAGGTCAAAGAACTTCTAATGCAAGGGGTGGGGGAGCTAAAAAGAGGTCAAAGAACTTCTAATGCAAGGGGTGGGGGAGCTAAAAAGAGGTCAAAGAACTTCTAATGCTAGAAGTGTGGGAGCTAAAAAGAGGTCAAAGAACTTCTAATGCAAGGGGTGTGGGAGCTAAAAAGAGGTCAAAGAACGTCTAATGCAAGGGGTGTGGGAGCTAAAAAGAAGTCAAAGAACTTCTAATGCTAGAGGTGTGGGAGCTAAAAAGAGGTCAAAGAACTTCTAATGCTAGAGGTGTGGGAACTAAAAAGAGGTCAAAGAACCTCTAATGCTAGAGGTGTGAGAGCTAAAAAGAGGTCAAAGAACTTCTAATGCAAGGGGTGGGGGAGCTAAAAAGAGGTCAAAGAACTTCAAATGCAAAGGGTGTGGGAGCTAAAAAGAGGTCAAAGAACTTCTAATGCAAGGGGTGGGGGAGCTAAAAAGAGGTCAAAGAACTTCTAATGCAAGGGGTGGGGAAGCTAAAAAGAGGTCAAAGAACTTCTAATGCAAGGGGTGTGGGAGCTAAAAACAGGTCAAAGAACTTCTAATGCAATGGGGTGTGGGAGCTAAATAGAGGTCAAACAACTTCTAATGCAAGGGGTGGGGGAGCTGAAAAGAGGTCAAAGAACTTCTAATGCAAGGGGTGGGGAAGCTAAAAAGAGGGCAAAGAACTTCTAATGCAAGGGGTGGGGAAGCTAAAAAGAGGTCAAAGAACTTCTAATGCAAGGGGTGTGGGAGTTAAAAAGAGGTCAAAGAACTTCTAATGCAAGGGGTGGGGAAGCTAAAAAGAGGTCAAAGAACTTCTAATGCAAGGGGTGTGGGAGCTAAAAAGAGTTCAAAGAACTTCTAATGCAAGGGGTGGGGGAGCTAAAAAGAGGTCAAAGAAATTCTAATGCTAGAGGTGTGGCAGCTAAAAAGAGGTCAAAGAACTTCTAATGCAAGGGGTGTGGGAGCTAAAAAGAGGTCAAAGAACTTCTAATGCAAGGGGTGGGGGAGCTAAAAAGAGGTCAAAGAACTTCTAATGCTAGAAGTGTGGGAGCTAAAAAGAGGTCAAAGAACTTCTAATGCAAGGGGTGTGGGAGCTAAAAAGAGGTCAAAGAACTTCTAATGCAAGGGGTGTGGGAGCTAAAAAGAGGTCAAAGAACTTCTAATGCAAGGGGTGTGGGAGCTAAAAAGAGGTCAAAGAACTTCTAATGCAAGGGGTGTGGGGGCTAAAAAGAGGTCAAAGAACTTCTAATGCAAGGGGTGTGGGAGCTAAAAAGAGGTCAAAGAACTTCTAATGCAAGGGGTGGGGGAGCTAAAAAGAGGTCAAAGAACTTCAAATGCAAGGGGTGGGGATGCTAAAAAGAGGTCAAATAACTTCTAATGCAAGGGGTGTGGGAGCTAAAAAGAGGTCAAAGAACTTCTAATGCAAGGGGTGTGGGAGCTAAAAAGAGGTCAAAGAACTTCTAATGCAAGGGGTGTGGGAGCTAAAAAGAGGTCAAAGCACTTCTAATGCAAGGGGTGGGGGAGCTAAACAGAGGTCAAAGAACTTCTAATGCAAGGGGTGGGGGATAGATGTCGCCAGTAAGGGTTTGGGGAAGGCGCGGCGGAGTCTGTGTTCTTTCTGATGCGTAAACTTAATTAAATACAAGTAAAAACAGGGCATTAAAGACGTATTATAAATACTAAACTCTTTCTTATCCTGACAGCACAAATGAAATCTTACAAGTTCCAACATGTAACTAAGCGCTCCCGAAACACGAGTCAACCTTTTACTTCTGCTTGGAGGATATCCTCGCAAGTAAAAGGTAATCATTATGAATATGGAAAGAAAGATTTGCTTATACTTTTACCTTTTGCTTCAGAGAATTACCTTGTACTTCTACCTTATGCTTACAAGGATATCCTTTATTTTTATGAATACCTCCCATTGAAGCTGTATTCTCAAGTTAAAGAATGGCTTAGCTATATCAATGGACTGGTCACTTATACATTCAACGCTTAAATAATTTACGAGGTCTTCAAAAGCTACTCTGAATATATTTCAGCTCTGTGGGGAGACGGTAGCACAAAACTCAGGCCATCAAGGTGTTGAGTCAATATTGCATAGCAAACATCAGTCTGTGTATTGGTATGGGATGGAGCCACACGTAATGTTCTAGAGGTCTACATGTAGGACATGCTATCGGAATTCACCATCTCAACAATGGGAACCATTCATTCCCACCAGTTTATCCTTTTCAGAAATCCAGCAAGATAATAAATACTATTTAGCATACGCAGACAGATTGACAAGGTGGTTGGAACTGTTGCAATTTGTGACATCATAAAATATCATCCTCGTATTGTGGAGGTTTGTCCGTTGGAGTACCCCTGAGGAGATCCCATGGAGGAACGAACTTGGGGTAACAAAAATATCTTATAAACGATAGGGGTGTAAATGTATATTTCATCAGCTCAATACCCTAATTGAAAGAGCAGGCCATGGCGGTTTTATGTTTGCTAAGCGTATAAGGGACAATGTTAGGGATAATGGTAGGCTAGACACTGGTGCCATAGCTAAAGCCCTTATACAATACAGAAATAATCCCCAGGAGAGGTAACCTCAAGTCCCAAGCGTAATTAACATTGGGAGGGAGTTACAGTACAATCCCATAGGCAAATGAATTCTTGCTTTTGGATAATCTTTGAATGACAAGAATACGAGAGAGAAAAGGCTATGATCAACCCTTCACTGTAACTGTAAGAATTACGACTTGCATGTACGACAGTTTCCGTATCTACGTATAGACATTTAAGTTCTCGTACGGGATGTAGTCAGTACGAAATGGGATCAATTGAGAGTGGAAATAGTCTCCCATATAGACGTTGTCTAATCAAAATATATGGGACTAGCAAGATTTCCATGAAGAATCAACACCACCATAAATACCTAACAACAAAGAAACAGTGCCCTACTAGAGAAGCAGCCAAGGAATTGCCACATACTCAATACCAGAAGGCAAATGCTATAGCTACGGCAGGCCACTATACCTTGGTAGACATAGTTCAAGGTCAATGAAATGTCCAGCTTGGATGAAGGACTATGAAGATATAATATAAGTACATTTAGTTTGATGAACTATGGACTATGAAGACAGAATATAAATGATTTTGTTTGTTGAACCATTGTTAAATTCACATCGACTAACCATTCTTTTGCTGACAATTTATCATTTTGCCTGTTCTTGATTTTTATGCTTGTTTCTAAATTTTTAGCATAATTGTGTGTTGTAGTTATCCATAGCTTAGGGGATTAGGATAAATATCTTCATGATGACCAATGCATTATGTAGCTCTGCCTGCACCAATATATAGGCACAAATGCTAGCCATATCTCTGCATCTCTAATAAACAATCAACACGGCAATAATGCCACTTAATTACCACACCCACAGAGTATCCTATACTTAATTACAAATGAAGAGCTAATTAAACCACTTACATTGTGAGGTACCCCCTTGCACCCTGCTTGATGATTGAACCGCCTGTGACTTTAAGACAGCTTCGACTATCACAGGCACTGTGGCGCAACGAATGACACATCCGAATACAGACCATGATTCCAGGCTCAAAACTTGGTAGGGTTGATTTTTAAGCTTTTGACTAAAGAGAGGTATCTACGATTTAACCAAAACTGTTTAAATTACCGTATCTTTTAATGGCGATAAAGGTTTCTGAACTATTCCTAGGCATTGCATAAACAAAAGGAATACTTTGCTATTAGCATTTATTCAATCAAGAAAACTCTGAAAAACAGTAATTCAGAAAGGGCCATATTCAACATGGCGCCTCCGGAAAAGAAATAGAGAATGGTTATGAGAGAGAGAGAGAGAGAGAGAGAGAGAGAGAGAGAGAGAGAGAGAGAGAGAGAGAGAGAGAGAGAGAGAATTTTAGTTACAATGATGAAGAGTCAGCTGGCCTAACTGATTATGTTTTGTGAAAAATGCTAAGAGAATGATGAGCAAAAATCCCAGTTTCAGAAACAACATTGAATCAAGCTAAGATACGTCTTTTTATCTTTTTTGCTTAATCTGCAATACTTAAGACAATTTATATATGCATTTCTCAAACCCTTGCACCAGGTTAAAAAAAAATTCAATGGCCTACTGCTCTTGAGGCAACATCTATTTTCACAGGCCTTGTGGCGCAACGGATAACGCGTCTGACTACGGATCAGAAGATTCCAGGTTCGAATCCTGGCAAGGTCGGGTTGAAACGATTTTGGTGTTCCTGTGGTTCGAAACGCGATAAAGGAATGAAGAAGGTTTTTGAAGGTTGGAAGGCGAAAAGTTTTTTGAAAGAGCGGGGAGGAAGGATTTTTAAAGGAGGGAGTGAGGAAGATTTTTTTTTTTTTAAGGAGGGAGTGAGGAAAATTTTTGAAGGAGGGGAGGTTAGAAAGGTTTTTTGAAGGAGGGAGTTAGGAAGATTTTTCTCATAGCAAGGTCGACTTTTAAGCTTTTCAATGACAAGAGACTGGGTATGGTGCAAATCAAACGTTATGATTTGACCAAATCAATTTAAATTCAAGTGATATTTCATTTGAAATGTTTTTTTATCGTATTAGAGTATCCAAGAAACATATTCATAACATAATACCGTGTAGTATCTGAAGGTTAGAAAAATAAAGACACTTTGGTCGGCCAATAAAGAATAAAGAGATGGTTACAATGAGAGAGAATATAAAATAACGAATTTAAAAATATATATATATTTCCTAAACGAAAAAGATTTTTCATTAGAGAAACAAAGTAGGTGTTCATGTTAATGTCTCCCTAAATATAAAAAAGGAATATAGCATATACTTAATTTCATTAATAACTATGAATACATTTTGTAAAAAATTTTCTTATCCCCTGATGGTTAAATGATAAATTATATCACTTCAAAGTAAATTATTTTCCAAAATCAATACACCCCTATTAATTATTCAAAGAAATCTCAACTAAAAACTAATAATTTTCACAGGCCTTGTGGCGCAACGGATAACGCGTCTGACTACGGATCAGAAGATTCCAGGTTCGAATCCTGGCAAGGTCGATTTCTAAGCTTTTGACTGATAAGAAACATGAAGTCAATCTAGGTTTCATAAAGATTTGAAGAATGCAATATAAATTACATTTACTCTAAATCATGATATGTTTCTATATTTAAAAGTATTACAGAAACAAAGGGTACTCATAGCAACTGCATTACAATAAGATTAAGACAATTAGCCAAGGACAAGTATACAAGAATTCTGCAGGTGATCTGTTCAACAGAATCTTTATACTGTAAGGAACTGGAGTTAAAACAAGAGTTTAACACGAACTGAGAAAATAAATAGCAATTAAATTGCTGCTCAGAAAGTTTGAGGAGTCCTTCAAAAGATATTTTGAGTAAATTCAGATATGCTTACTAGCTATACAAGAAATTAGATTGTTTGGAAATATGAATCTTTTTTTTTTTTCAAACCATTCACCAAGAAATAGTCCTTACAAAGCACTCTTGGCCAAAAAAAACTGCTTGTTTTCACAGGCCTTGTGGCGCAACGGATAACGCGTCTGACTACGGATCAGAAGATTCCAGGTTCGAATCCTGGCAAGGTCGATTTCTACGCTTTTGACTGATAAGAAACATGAAACTAATTTAGGTTATATAAAGAGTCGATGAATGTGATACAAATTACATGATATGTTTCTATATTTAAAAGTATTACAGGTGATCTGTTCAACGGAATCTTTTAAATTGTAAGGAACTAGAGTTAAAACAAGAATATACCACGAACTGAGAAAATAAGTATCAATTAAATTGCTGCTCAAATTTTGCAAGTCCTTCAAAAGACATTTTGAGTAAATTCAGATATGCTTACTAGCTATACAAGAAATTAGATTGTTTCGAAATATGAATTTTTTTTTTCAAACCATTCACCAAGAAATAGTTCTTACAAAGCACTCTTGACCAAAAAAAAACTGCTTGTTTTCACAGGCCTTGTGGCGCAACGGATAACGCGTCTGACTACGGATCAGAAGATTCCAGGTTCGAATCCTGGCAAGGTCGATTTCTAAGCTTTTGACTGATAAGAAACATGAAGTCAATCTAGGTTTCATAAAGATTTGAAGAATGCAATATAAATTACATTTACTCTAAATCATGATATGTTTCTATATTTAAAAGTATTACAGAAACAAAGGGTACTCATAGCAACTGCATTACAATAAGATTAAGACAATTAGCCAAGGACAAGTATACAAGAATTCTGCAGGTGATCTGTTCAACAGAATCTTTATACTGTAAGGAACTGGAGTTAAAACAAGAGTTTAACACGAACTGAGAAAATAAATAGCAATTAAATTGCTGCTCAGAAAGTTTGAGGAGTCCTTCAAAAGATATTTTGAGTAAATTCAGATATGCTTACTAGCTATACAAGAAATTAGATTGTTTGGAAATATGAATCTTTTTTTTTTTCAAACCATTCACCAAGAAATAGTCCTTACAAAGCACTCTTGACCAAAAAAAACTGCTTGTTTTCACAGGCCTTGTGGCGCAACGGATAACGCGTCTGACTACGGATCAGAAGATTCCAGGTTCGAATCCTGGCAAGGTCGATTTCTACGCTTTTGACTGATAAGAAACATGAAACTAATTTAGGTTATATAAAGAGTCGATGAATGTGATACAAATTACATGATATGTTTCTATATTTAAAAGTATTACAGGTGATCTGTTCAACGGAATCTTTTAAATTGTAAGGAACTAGAGTTAAAACAAGAATATACCACGAACTGAGAAAATAAGTATCAATTAAATTGCTGCTCAAATTTTGCAAGTCCTTCAAAAGACATTTTGAGTAAATTCAGATATGCTTACTAGCTATACAAGAAATTAGATTGTTTCGAAATATGAATTTTTTTTTTCAAACCATTCACCAAGAAATAGTTCTTACAAAGCACTCTTGACCAAAAAAAAACTGCTTGTTTTCACAGGCCTTGTGGCGCAACGGATAACGCGTCTGACTACGGATCAGAAGATTCCAGGTTCGAATCCTGGCAAGGTCGACTTCTAAGCTTTTGACTGATAAGAAACATGAAGTCAATCTAGGTTTCATAAAGATTCGAAGAATGCAATATAAATTACATTTACTCTAAATCATGATTTGTTTTCCTTATTCAAATGCATTAATAAAATAAGGTGTACTCTTAGTAATTGCATTATGATTTAATTAAAGAATATTAGCATAAAACATGCACACAGACATACTATGCGTGTTATATATCTGAAAGAAACTTTTGACTTATTAGGGCTTGAAATGAATCAAGAGTATCCTGTTTTCTGATAAATTAAATATTAAAAATTTGGCGAGCCCTTCAAAAGCTATATATACATTTCAGGGTTTATAAATTCTATTTTACAGGAAATTCAATCGTTACGAAGTACATTTACTCGAATCATTTCACAAAAAAAAAAAAAAAAAAAAAAAAAAAAAAAAAAAAAAACTGGACTAAAGCAGAGTTCGTTTTCACAGGCTTTCTAGCACAACAAATAATACGTCTGACTATAGATAAGTAGATACCAGGTTGGAATCAGGGTGGGTTGGACTTGAAGGCTTTTAACTGATAAAGAGGCTTGGAAATAATGCAGGGCTATGTAATGAATTGACCAAATCACAAAAATTACCGGTGATATTCAATGGTGAAATGTTCCTCTTTGTTTTTAATCATATTGTAGATGATAAATCTGAATCACTGTTCATGTCTTACAAAAATGATCAAACAAGGATGATGGATATCCTTAATATTAACCATGACTTTAAATTAACTTCAGATAAATCTTATCTCTGCTTTAGTACCGAGTTGTTGTTGTTGTTGTTGTTGTTGTGTGTTTTTGTTTTTTTGTTTTTTTTTTGTGTGTGTGAAATGGTTTGAGAAAATTTACTTCGTAACAATTGAATTTCCTGTAAAACAGAATTTAGAAATCTCTGAAATGTATATATAGCTTTTGAAGGGCTCGCCAAATTTTTAATATTTAATTTATCAGAAAGCAGGATACTCTTGATTCATTTCAAGCCATTTTAAGTCAAAAGTTTTTTCAGATATATAACATGTATAATATGTCTGTGCATGTCTTATGGTAATATTCTTTAATTAAATCATAATGCAATTACTAAGAGTACACCTAATTTCATTAATGCATTTGAATAAGGAAAAAAAATCATGATTTAGAGTAAATGTAATTTATATTGCCTTCTTCAAATCTTTATGAAACCTAGATTGACTTCATGTTTCTTATCAGTCAAAAGCTTAGAAATCGACCTTGCCAGGATTCGAACCTGGAATCTTCTGATCCGTAGTCAGACGCGTTATCCGTTGCGCCACAAGGCCTGTGAAAACAAGAAGTGTTTTTGGTCAAGAGTGCTTTGTAAGGACTATTTCTTGGTGAATGGTTTGAAAAAAAAAATCATATTTTGAAACCCTTAATTTCCTGTGTAACTAGTAAGCATATCTGAATTTACTCAAAATATCTTTTGAAGGACTCGCAAACTTGTTGAGCAGCAATTTAATTGATATTTATTTTCTCAGTTCGTGGTATACTCTTGTTTTAACTCTAGTTCCTTACAATTTAAAAGATTCGGTTGAACAGATCACCTGCAGAATGCTTGTCCTTGGCTAATTGTCATTGTTTCTGTAATACATTTAAATATAACCATGATTTAGAGTAAATGTAATTTTGTATCGCATTCATCAATTCTTTATATGACCTAAATTAATTTCATGTTTCTTATGAGTCAACAGCGTAGAAAACGACCGTGCCAGGATTCGAACCTGGAATCTTCTGATCCGTAGTCAGACGCGTTATCCGTTGCGCCACAAGGCCTGTGAAAACGGAGCGTGTTTTGGTCGAAAGTTCTTTGAATGATTTTTCCTGGGTGATTGATCAAGAATTATCTGGCAAAGGGTATGATAAAATGTATCCCAAAATGCTGAAGTAGCTTTCAAATTGCTTCTCTAAGTAATCCAACTCAAATATAAGTCATGACACCACTAATAGGCTAGATGGAGTTGGCCGAAAGCTATTTCAGAAGGAAGGGCAACCTCTGGCGCGGCGGAAAAACCCGTAAGTTCAATGCCCAAAATGCTGAAGTAGCTTTCAAATTGCTTCTCTAAGTAATCCAACTCAAATATAAGTCATGACACCACTAATAGGCTAGATGGAGTTGGCCGAAAGCTATTTCAGAAGGAAGGGCAACCTCTGGCGCGGCGGAAAAACCCGTAAGTTTAATGCCCAAAATGCTGAAGTAGCTTTCAAATTACTTCTTTAAGTAATCCAACTCAAATATAAGTCATGAGTTATAATAAGACATTCATGAAGTACTGATGACATTTGAATTGAGATGAAAATAAAATAGAAAAGAGGAGGGAAGGAAGAAGGATCGTGGGAACCAAGCCTGCAATAATGGATGTAGGCAAAACCCACCTGATGAGCCCCTTGGTAAGGGCGAAACCCTTTTGTATGTCACTCTGGTAATAATATGTATGAAATAATTCATATATATAAGTATATTGCCTACAACCCACCTGATGAGCCCTTTGGTAAGGGCGAAATCCTTTTTGTATGTCACTCTGGTAATAGTATGTATGAAATAATTCATATATATAAGTATATATATATATATATAAGTATATATATATATATATATATATATATATATATATATATATATATATATATATATATATATATATATATATTTATATATATATATATATATATATATATATATATATATATATTATATATATATATATATATATATATATATATATATTCATGGATATTGGCACACAAACTCAAGACACACATGAAGGCCCACACCACCATATAGATTATCTGTATAGCTTTTACCTGAAGGGAGTGTGTAATCAGAATCCCGTTGACTTTCGACTGTTGGCCATCAGAGGGCTCTTTTTACAGCTTCAACTATTCTAAGCCGTATTTGATGGAACCTACATTGTTCAAAACTCAAGTGACTACGGCCGGCTCATAATATCTGAAGCTGTAAGCATCACCCACCAAAGGCCAGCTCTCAACATTCAATGGGATTCTGATTATACGCTCTCTTCTAGCAGAAAGCCGTATAGATAATCTCTGTGGTGATGTGTGGGCTGAGTGTGTGCTAGATTATGTGGGCACATGTGTATAATATATATATATATATATATATATATATATATATATATATATATATATATATATATATATATATATATATATATATATATATATATATATATATATATATATATATATATATATATATATATATATATATATATATATATATATATATATATATATATATATATATATATATATATAATGTATATATAGCCTAAAATAGGATACAATGTATAAGTTAAAACATAGTATGATGAATATTTAAAACAGAAAATTTAAAATGAACATACAAAAACTTTATGAAATAAAATAATAAATGAACATAAAACTATAAAATCAATCTAAATACAAAATAAAAGATCAAAGCGCCAGCGCTATAAACTCACATGAAATAAAATTAAACAATTAATTCATACGTTGCCCGGCCCAGGTTTGGTTTTAGTTTGTGCTGGAATATTGCCTCCATTATTAGTAAGTCGAGGTTACTCTGCGAAGTGGCTAAGATGGAAAAATTCCCCTTGGACATTGGGTGGTCCTCACTTACGGAATGGTCTCTGATGGCTGAATGGGGTGGTTTTGCCATATAATTACCCGTTCTAGGTGAGCGACCGAGGGTGCTCAGATAATCTTGCACGGTAATGTCTTTCACTTTTTCTAATATACGATGCATTACAGCGATCACACTTATATTTATATATGACACCCGAAAAAAAATCATCTGAGACCCGGTCTTTAAATTTGAAAAATTTGATCATAGCATTTGAGGGGGAAAACACGATCTTCAATGATACCTGAGGATAAAATTCACGCACAATTCTACTGCAATGATTTCGTAATTTAAAACTGTGGGACCCCAGATATGGAATAGAAAAGAAGATATTTTTCCGAGGACCAATTAGTTTCCTTTCACAAGGTGGTAGCGTGAGTTTGCTTAGTGTTTTCCCTATATAAGTATCAGTAAAATTATACCGGAATCCATTGTTATAAAGTAGTTTTTTAATATACGTCAGTTCCTTATGAATGTTGAGGTAATTAGAGCAAAGGTTATACGCTCTATAAGTGAGAGTACAGATAAGATTTCTCTTATATTGTATAGGAATAAAAGAGGAGAATTTAGTGCATAAGCCTGTGAACGTTGGTTTCCTATAGACAGATGTGTTAAACCCAGTACCAAATTTATGAATGTTGATGTCAAGGAAAGATATGTTACCATCCATTTCCACTTCACTAGTAAAATTTATATTTTGGTGTTTGGAATTCAAATAGTTGGGCTACGAAATGATAAAAACGTGTCGTCGACATACCGTCTATAAAAAAGAGAGGTTTAAAATCAGTAGGGCATTCATTTAACCAGATGTTTTCATAATAGGCAAGAAAGGCATTTGCGAGACTAGGTCCCATAGGGCTACCCATAGCACAACCATCAACCTGTACATAAAACAGGATAGGAGACTCGGGGAGAACTACGCAATTTTTCCATCTTAGCCACTTCGCAGAGTAACCTCGACTTAGTAATAATAGAGGCAATATTCCAGCACAAACTAAAACCAAACCTGGGCCGGGCAACGTATGAATTAAATTGTGTTTAATTTTATTTCATGTGAGTTTATAGCGCTGGCGCTTTGATCTTTTATTTTGTATTTAGATTGATTTTATAGTTTTATGTTCATTTATTATTTTATTTCATAAAGTTTTTGTATGTTCATTTTAACTTTTCTGTTTTAAATATTCATCATACTATGTTTTAACTTATACATTGTATCCTATTTTAGGCTCTGATGATGGAAAAAGATTTTCCGAAAGCTAAGCAATAAAGATGTATATCATAACCCTGGTACTATTATTCGTATTGAAACTCCGCTTTCCACGGAATAAATCAATAGCTGATATATATATATATATATATATATATATATATATATATATATATATATATATATATATATATATATATATGTATGTATGTATGTATATGTATATATAATATATACATATATTTAATATATAATATAATATATAATATAATGTATATATATAATATATATATATATATATATATATATATATATATATATATATATATATATATATATATATAGGCTACAACCCTAGTTGGAAAAGCAGAATGTCATATGCCCAAGGGCTCCAACAGGGAAAATAGCCCTGTGAGGAAAAGTAATCAACAAAATCACAAATTTTAAGTAATTTGTATTTTTCCTAACAGTATTTACCTCGAACTACTCTCTTAGGAGTATCTGGGATTCTCCTCCCAACCGACCAGATTTTTGAGTAGTTTCCCCTATCTCCGTTTTCTCTAATGGGTCCCTCCGTGGCAGATGGATACTCGCCCTGAGGCGACCCGGGTCAGACTGCGAGAGCATGGACCAAGGTCTCGGTCGTCAGTAAGCTTTGGTAACTACAAGGCCCATAGAATAGAATAGGCCTTGGGTAACTATACATTCGAACTCCTGTAAGACACTCGGGGAAGGCTGGGCCGGCCATAACCCGAAAGTAGTTCGAGTTGAGTACTGTTAGTAAAAATACAAATTACTTAAAAATTTGTGATTTGTTGCAACACGGAGAACTTACCTCGAACTACTTTCTTAGGAGACTTATACCTTAGGAGGAGGGAGTGAACTTTCAGGTCGGGAGACCCGAAATGAAATTATCTGATAGAACCTAGATAGGAGGCTAGGTTCTGACTGACCACAAAAAACAGGATAGGAGACTCGGGGAGAACTACGCAAAAACCCCTTTATTTAGTGCTACTGTAACTCACCTCTTTATAATCTTCACCCGAGCATGGGCGTCTCCAACGATCAACTCTCACATGGGCGGAGGATAAGGAAAGGGAACAAGGGGAAGCAGGAAAGGGGGTAGTAAGGAGGAACTTGTGTCGCTTGGAATTACTTCCCACGGGCTTCCCCGGGGCTTCGACCTTAAACCTGTTGGAGAGCGGAAATGACCGTTCCGATGGAGAAGGAGTCAAGGGACTTCCTTGTACAGTCTCTTTATGACCTGTCTGAGCCAAAAGGAGATGGTGTTTCTGGACACCGCTTTCTTAACCGGGCCTGCGGAGACGAACAGACTCTTGATCTCAGGGCGAAGTCTGGCTGTCCTTTCTAGGTACTTTCTGACCGACCTGATCGAGCACAACAAGTCTTCGGGATTGTCCGAACGTGGGATTGCTGGGACCGAAAAGCTTTCGAACTGGGATCTCAGAAGGCAGGATTTTGGGTCTTGGCTACAAAGTCTAGGAAAACTTAAAACTCAAGTCTTTCCAACCCTTCGAGTGTGAGACCTCGTACGACAGTCCATGCAGCTCGCTGACTCGTTTGGCGGAAGCTAGGGCTAGGAGGAAGACCGTCTTCAGGGTAAGATCCTTATTGAGAATGTTCCTGAGCGGTTCAAGGGTGGCCTGGTAAGGAACTTGGGGACCCTGACTATGTCCCATTGCGGTACTCTGGAGGAAGGGGGGAACATGACTGTTCAAAACTCTTTATGAGCATAGAGATCTGCCGGGATGCTCCGAGATCGAGTCCTTTGAGGAGGAAGACTTGGCCCAGTGCGGCTCGAACTCCCTTAATCGCTGGGATGGATAATCCTAGGACATCCCTCAGGTGAACAAGGAAGTCTGCTATTTCGTGAATAGATACGTCCAGTGGCCTCAGGTTCTGGGCGGTGCACCACTTTACAAACGTAGCCCATTTCACCTGGTAGACTACAACTGATGATCTCTTAAGATAACCCGTCATCCTCGTGGCGGTCCTTGACCAGTACCTTTCCTTCCTCAACAACCGCTCGACAACCTCCAAGCGTGTAGCCGGAGGGACCGAGGATTTTCGTGGAATTTTTTGAAGTGGGGCTAACGGAGAAGGTCTTCCTTGTCTGGCAGCGGCCGCGGTGGGAGGATTGCTAACTCCTTCAGGTCTGCGAACCATTCTCTCTCCGGCCACCAGGGCGCTACCAAAGGCATCCGCAGGTTCTTTGACAGCCTGACTCAGTTGAGGACCTGTCTGACTGTTCCGAAGGGAGGGAAGGCGTATCTTCATTGGTATTTAAAGCACTAGCCTGATTTTAATAACTTTAAACACTTTTAATAATAATAATAATAATAATAATAATAGTAATAATAATAATACTAATAATAATAATAATTATAATAATAATAATAAAAATAATAATTTTAAGGAAACAATGTGTACTCTTAGTAACTGCATTACAATTAGGTTAAAGACTATTATATTAAGCATAATACATGCCTTCAGGGGTATATTGTACAGGTAAGAAAACTTTTGAATGGAACTTAGAATGTAGCAAGAGTGATACTACAAGCTGACAAAATAAATATCAAAAGAGTTGTTACTTTTTACAATTATATTGTTTCGAAGTACATTTTCTCAATCCATTTCACCCTGATTAATCATACAAAGATCTCAGGACTAAAACAGTTCGTTTTCAAAGGCCTTGTGGCTTAGCAAATGATACATTTAACTATAGAAAAGATTTCAGATTTAAACTATGGAAAATTCGACTTGTAAGTTTTAAACTCATAACAGGCTTGGATATAATGCACGTCTACACATTGATTTGAACACATCTTTATAAATACCAATGATATTTAATGATGAAATGTTCCTTTATAATTCAAAGTGTTTACAAAACCAAAAAGCAAATGCCACACATATAGAGGAATATTCTGCCGGTTTCTGTCCATTAGAAACAAAAGCAGATTGACAATGGAAGGGCATTACAGACTACACAAAGAGAAGGTTACAGTGAGGGTGGATATAAGATGGCATCGCAAAGCTAATCATTAACCAATAGTAAAATAAAGTTATTTCCTTCAAGAAAAACTTTTTTTTTTAATTCATAAAAGATGAATTGGAATCACTGTTTATATTTCATAATTATGTCCAAACAAGGATGCTAAACATTATTAATTTTAGGAATAACTTTAAATCCACATCAAATATATCATTATCTCGTGCTAATTTGATGAAGAATTTGATAATTTTGAGGAACGATATTTTTTCTCAAAACATTTCACCGAGAATAAGTGTTTAAAGAGAATTCTCAATTTATTTTCACAGGCCTTGTGGCGCAACGGATAACGCGTCTGACTACGGATCAGAAGATTCCAGGTTCGAATCCTGGCAAAGTCGACTTCTAAGCTTTTAAATGATAAGGAATATGAAGTCAATCTAGGTTATATAAAGTTAGATGGATGTAATGCAAATTAGTTCGCTCTTAATCATGAAATGCTTCAATTTTCAAATATTTTACATAGTGTTATTCTCTTATTATTATTATTACTTGCTAAGCTACAACCCTAGTTGCAAAAGCAGGATGCTATAAGCCCTGGGGCTCCAACAGGGAAAATAGCCCACTGAGAAAAGGAAACAAGGAAAAATAGAATATATAAAGAACGGTAACATTACAATAAATATTTCCCATATAAACTATAAAAACTTCAACAAAACAAGAGGAACAGAACTTAGATAGAACAATAGGCCCAAGTGAACCCTCAAGCAAGAGAACTCTAACCTAACACAGTGGAACACCATGGTAATCTAACCCAAGACAGTGGAACACCATGGTACAGAGGCTATGGCACTACCCAAGACTAAAGAACAATGGTTTCATTTGGAGAGTCCTCCTAGAGGAGTTACTTATCATAGCTAAAGAGTCTCTTCTACACTTACCAAGAGGAAAGTAGCCACTGACAAATTACAGTTATGGGTGAGTATTGGGACTAAAGAGAGAGAAGGTTATGAAGAAGATTAGAAAACTAGGAAAATAAATTATAAAATCATGTTAATTTCTCCAAAAAGGGCATATTTTATATCATAGAAAATAAACTGGAACCACTGTTCATTATAAAAAATCTTCAAACAAGGATGAAGGATATCCTGTAATTTCACCAACAACATTGAATCCATTTTAGATAAATCTTATTATCTCTTGTCAACATAATAAAGAAATAGATAATTTTGAAGTATGACGTTTTCTCAAACCATTTCACCCAGAATAATTGTTCAAATCACTCTCGACCGAAAGAAACAGGTTTTCACAGGCCTTGTGGCGCAACGGATAACGCGTCTGACTACGGATCAGAAGATTCCAGGTTCGAATCCTGGCAAGGTCGACTTCTAAGCTTTTGACCGAGAGAAGTCAATCTAGGTTCAATGAAGATTTCATAAATGCAATGCAAATTAAATATACTATTAAAAAGAGAATGTTTCCGTATTATAATGTATTAAGAAAAGTGTACTCTTACAATTAGGTCAAAGACATGCAGACGGGCATATTCTGCAGGTGAGCTGTTGGTAAGAAAACTTTTGAATGGGACTTACAATATAGCAAGAGTATACTACAATCTGACAAAATAAATATCAATAAAGTGGCCGCTGAAAAAGTTTGGAGTCCTTCAAAATTTAATTTTTACAAGAAGATATATTGTTTGGATATACATTTTCTCAATCCACTTCAGGCCTAAAACACAACTCGTTTTCACAGGGCCTTGCGGTACAGCAAATAATACATTTAACTATAGAAAAGAAGATTTTAGATTCAAATCATGGACAATTCGACTTGAAAGCTCTTAACTCATAACAGGCTAGGATATAATGCACGTCTACGCATTGATTTGAACACATCTCTATAAATACAAATGAGATTTAATGATGAAATGTTCCTTTATGATTCAAAGTGTTTAGAAAACCCAAAAGCAAATGCCACACATATAGAGGAATATTCTGCAGGTTCCTGTCGATCAGAAACAAAAGCACTGACTGTGGAAGGGCATTACAGACTACACAAAGAGAAGGTTACACTGAAGGTGGATATAAGGTGACGACGCTAAGTTAATAATTAACCAATAGTAAAATAAAGTTATTTCCTTCAAGAAAGGTTTTTTTTAAATCATATAAGATGAATTGGAATCAGTTTATATCTCATAAAAATCTTCAAACAAGGATGCTAAACATCATTAATTTTAAGAATAACTTTAAATCCACATCAAATATATCTCGTGCTGATTTGATGCAGAATTGGATAATTTTGAGGAACGATATTTTCTCTCAAACCATTTCATCCAGAATAAGTGTTTAAAGAGAACTTTCAAAACAAAACAAAACTTTTATTTTCACAGGCCTTGTGGCGCAACGGATAACGCGTCTGACTACGGATCAGAAGATTCCAGGTTCGAATCCTGGCAAGGTCGTTTTCTACACTTTTCAATGAGAAGTCGCTTGCAAATAATGCATGGCTATGTAATGAATTGACCAAATCTCTATAATTATCTGTGATATTTAATGGTGGGTGTTTCCCTATCTTTCAAAATGGTTTAAAAACAAATGCCACACATACAGAGGAATATTCTGCAAGGAGTCTGTCGGTTGGAAACAATAACACTCACTATGGATGGGTATTGCGGAATAAAGAGAGAGAGAATATTTTAAAGAACATCAAAATACTAGGAAAATATATAATCACTGATAAAATCAAGAAAGCCTTTTTTAAATCATAGAAAATAAACTGGAACCACTGATCATTTCTTATAAAAACGTTCAAACAAGGATCAAGGATATCCTGTAATCTTCTTATCTCTGGCTATCTTAATAAAGAATTCGATTACTTTGAGGTACGACATTTTCTCAAACCATTTCACCCAGAATAATTTTTCAAATCACTTTCGACCGAAAGCAAAATGGTTCACAAGGCTTTGTGGCGCAATGGATAACGCGTCTGACTACGGATCAGAAGATGCCAGGTTCGAATCCTGGCAAGTTCGATTTCTAAGCTTGTGACCGACAAACATGAAGTCAAACGTTCCATCAAGATTTCACAACTTCAATGTAAATTGAATATATCATTAAATCATGAATGTTTCCGTATTCAAATGTATTAAGGAATAAGTATACTCAACTACAGTCCATTTCTTTTAGCGATGCATATTTGCACCGACTCGCGGCGGTGCCCTTTTAGCTCGGAAAAGTTTCAGGATCGCTGATTGGTTAGAATTATCTTGTCCAACCAATCAGCGATCCGGAAACTTTTCCGAGCTAAAAGGGCACCGCCGCGAGTCGGTGCAAATATGCATCGCTAAAAGAAATGGACTATAGGTTAAAGACTATTAGCATAAAACATACCTTCAAGTGCATATTCTGCAGCTTAACTGTTGGCAAGAAAACTTTTCAATGGAACTTAGAATATAGCAAGAGTGATACTACAACCTGACAAAAGAAATATCAATAAAGTTGTTACTTTTTACAAAGTTATAGTGTTTCGAAGTACATTTTCTCTATCCATTTCACCCTGATTAATCACACAAAGAGCTCACGCCTAAAACACAGCTCGTTTTCACAGGGCCTTGCGGTACAGCAAATAATACATTTAACTATAGGAAAGATTTTAGATTCAAATCATGGACAATTCGACTTAGAAGCTCTTAACTCATAAGAGGCTTGGATATAATGTACGTCTACGCATTGATATGAACATATCTCTATAAATCCATGTGAGATTTAATGAGGAAATATTCCTTTATGATTCAAAGTGTTTAGAAAACCAAAAGGCAAATGCCACACATAAAGAGGAATATTCTGCAGGTTTCTGTCCATTAGAAACAAAAGCACACTGACTATGGAAGAGCATTACAGACTACACAAAGAGAAGGTTGCGTTGGAGGTGGATATAGGATGACGCTAAATTAATAATTAACCAATAATAAAATAAAGTTATTTCCTTCAAGAAAAACTTTTTATTAAATCATAAAAGATGAATGGGAATCAGTTTATATCTCATAAAAATGTTCAAACAAGGATGCTAAACATCCTTAATTTTAAGAATAACTTTAAATCCACATCAAATATATCATTATCTCGTGCTAATTTGATGAAGAAATCGATAATTTTAAGGAACGACATTTTTTTCTCAAAACATTTCACCAAGAATAAATGCTTAAAGCGAACTCTCAAAAAAAAAAAAAAAAAAAAAAAAAAATTTTTCACAGGCCTTGTGGCGCAACGGATAACGCGTCTGACTACGGATCAGAAGATTCCAGGTTCGAATCCTGGCAAGGTCGATTTCTAGGCTTTTGACTGATAAGGAACATGAAGTCAATCTAGGTTGTATAAAGTTAGATGGATGTAATACAAATTAGTTAGCTCTTAATCATAAAATGTTTCCATATTCAAATTTATTACAAAAACAAAGCAATTTAATTAGGATTAGATTTAAGACTGTCAACATGAGACATATTTGCAGCAGTATATTTTGGAGGTGATCTGTTCGACAAAATCATTTGACTTGTAAGGGGGCTTGAATTTTAAAACATGAGTATACCAAAATCTAAAAAAAATATCAAATTAATGTTTGCGAGTCTTTCAAAAGCTACTTTGAATAGATTTCAGATGTTTATACAAATTCTACATAAAATTACTTCGTTTCGAAATAAGTCATTTCTCAAACCATTTCACCTAGATTGATAATTCAAAGAACTCAGGACTGAAACACACACAGTTCGTTTTCACAAGCCGTGTGGCACAACAGATAGTCTGACTACAGATCAGAAGATTCCAGACTTGATCAGGACAGGATAACTTCGAAGTTTTTATCTGATAGGAGTTTAGGACATAAAGCATTATATAAACTTTTAATCCTACTTCAGGTACATCTTATTATTTCTTGCTAACCTAAGAAAGAATTAGATAATTCTGAAGGTTCGACATTTTCTCAAACCATTTCACACACAATAATTATTAAAAGAACGGTTGACTGATAAACTACTGTTATCACAGGCCTTGTGGCGCAACGGATAACGCGTCTGACTACGGATCAGAAGATTCCAGGTTCGAATCCTGGCAAGGTCGACTTCGAAGCTTTTGATTGAGAAACTCGAAGTCAATCGAGGTTCCATAAAGATTTCACAAATGCAATGCAAATTAAATATACTATTAAATCATGAATTATTCCTTATTCTAATGCATTAAGGAAACAAAGTGTAGGCATTACAATTAGGTTAAAGATATTAGCATAAGACGTGAGAACAGGGGCATACTCTACAGGTGAGCTGTTGGTAAGAAAATGGGACTTAATATAGCAAGAGTATACTACAATCTGACAGAATAAATATCAATAAAGTTGTTACTCAAAAGTTTTGCGAGTCTTTCAAAATCTAATTTTTATAAGAAGATATGTTTCGAAGTATGACATTTTCTCAATCTATTTCACCCGGATTAATCAAATAAAGAGCTCAGGACTAAAACAAATTTCGTTTTCATAGGGCTTGTGACGCAGCAGATAATACATTTAACAATAGAAAAGAAAATTTAAGATTCAAATCATAGACAATTCAACTTCTAAGCTTTAAACTCATAACAGGCTTGGATATAATGCACGTCTACGCATTGATTTGAACACATCTCTATAAATCCCAATGATATTTAATGATGAAATGTTCCTTTATAATTCAAAGTGTTTACAAAACCAAAACGCCAATGCCACACATAAAAAGGAATATTCTGCCGGTTCCTGTCTATTAAAAACAAAAGCAGACTGACTATGGAAGAGCATTACAGACTACACAAAGAGAAGGTTACACTGAAGGTGGATATAAGGTGACGACGCTAAGTTAATAATTAACCAATAATAAAATAAAGTTATTTCCTTCAAGAAAGGTTTTTTTTTAAATCATATAAGATGAATTGGAATCAGTTTATATCTCATAAAAATCTTCAAACAAGGATGCTAAACATCATTAATTTTAAGAATAACTTTAAATCCACATCAAATATATCTCGTGCTAATTTGATGCAGAATTGGATAATTTTGAGGAACGATATTTTCTCTCAAAACATTTCACCCAGAATAAGTGTTTAAAGAGAACTCTCAAAACAAAACAAAACATTTATTTTCACAGGCCTTGTGGCGCAACGGATAACGCGTCTGACTACGGATCAGAAGATTCCAGGTTCGAATCCTGGCAAGGTCGATTTTTAGGCTTTTGACTGATAAGGAATATGAAGTCAATCTAGGTTTTATAAAGAGTAGACTCTTATTTCTTTATTATTATTACTTGCTAAGCTACAATCCTAGCTGCAAAAACAAGATGCTATAATCCCTGGTTCCCCAACAGAAAAAATACCCCAGTGAGGAAAGAAAACAACGAAAACAAGAGAAACCGAACTTAGATAGAATAGTAGGACGTAGTGAACCCTCAAGCAAGAGAACTATAACCCAAGATAGTGGAAGACCGTGGTACAGAGGCTATGACACTACCAAAGAATAGAAAACAATGGTTTCATTTGAAGTGTCCTCCTAAAATAGCTGCTTACCAAAGCTAAAGAGTCTCTTCTACCCTTACCAAGAGGAAAGTAGCCACTGACCAATTACAGTGCAGTAATTAGCCCCTTGGGCGATGAAGTGTTTGGTAATTTCATTGTCAGGTGTATGAGGACATAGGAGAATATGTAAGGAATAGGCCAGACTATTCGGTGTGTGTGGGGGGGGGGGGGGGCGCAAAGGGAAAATGAACCCTAACCAGAGAGAAGGATCCAATGTAGTACTGTCTGGCCAGTTAAAGGACCCCATAACTCTTTAGCAGTAGTATCTCAATGGGTGGCTGGTGCCCTGGCCAACCTACTACCTCCAAATTATGATTGGATTTAAGACTACTAGCATAAGACATACATACAGCAGTATACTTTGCATTTATCTGTTTGACAGTAATTTTACTTGTAAGGGTCTTGAATTTTAAAGAATGAGAATACCAAGATTTGAAAAAAAAAATCAAATTAATTGTCGCTCAAAAAGTTTGAGTTTCAAAAGCTACTCTGAATAAATTTCAGAAGTGTGTACAAATTCTACAGGAAATTACTTCTTGTCGAAGTAAGCCATTTCTCAAACCATTTCACCTAGATTAACAATTCAAAGAACTCAGGACTGAAACACACTGTCCGTGCTCACAGGCCTTGTGGCACAATAGATAAGTCTGACTACAGATCAGAAGATGCCAGGCTTGAATCATGGACATGACAACTTCGAAGTTTTTATCTGATAAGAGGAAAGGACATAATACACGACTACATTAACTTTTAATTCTTTTTAAATAAATCTTATTATCTCTTGCTAACCCAAGAAAGAATTAGATAATTCTGAAGGTACGACATTTTCTCAAACCAAATATTTCACACAATAATTATTCAAATAACTGCTGACTGAATAACTACTGATTTCACAGGCCTTGTGGCGCAACGGATAACGCGTCTGACTACGGATCAGAAGATTCCAGGTTCGAATCCTGGCAAGGTCGACTTCTAAGCTTTTGAATGATAAGTGGCTAGCAAATAATGCATAGCTGTGTAATGAAATGACCAAATCTCTATGATTTCTAGTGATATTTAATGATGAGTGTTCTCCTATCCTTCAAAATAATCTAGAAAATATATGCCATACAGAGGAATATTCTGCAGGTTGTGTGTTGGTTAGAAACAAAGACTCACTACGCATGGGTAATGCAGACTAAAGAAGAGAGAGAAGGTTATAAAGAAAATTAGAATGCTAAAAAATGAATAATCAATGATAAAATCATGTTACTTCCTCTAACAAAGCCTTTTTTTATATCACAGAAAATAAATTGGAACAACTGCTCATTTCTCATAAAAATCTTCAAACAAGAATGAAGGATAACCTGTAATTTCAACAACTTTGTATAAATTCTAGATAAATCTTATTATCTCTTGCTAACTTAAACAATTAGATAATTTTGAGGTACGACTTTTTCTCAAACCATTTCACCCAGAATATTTGTTCAAAGTACTTTCAACAGAAAAAAGATGCTTTTCACTGGCCTTTGAGTGCAACAGATAACGGGTCTGATTACGGATCAGAGGATTCCAGGTTCGAATCCTGGCAAGGTCGATTTCTAGTCTTTTGACTGATAAGGAACATGAAGTCAATCTAGGTTATATAAAGATTAAATCAATGTAATACAAATTAGTTTGCTCTTAATCATGAAATATTTCCATATTCAAATTTATTACAAAAACAAAATATAATTTCATTAGGATTAGATTTAAGATTATTAGCATAAGACATACAAACAGCAGTATATTTTGCGGGTGACCTGTTCAACAGAAGCATTTGACTTGAAAGGGGCTTCAATTTTAAAGCATGAATATCCCAAGATCTGAAGAAAAAATATCAAATTAATTGTCGCTCAAAAAGTTTGCGAGTCTTTCAAAAGCTACTTTGAAAAACTTTCAGGTGTAGACATATTTTACATGAACTCACTTTGTTTCGAAGTTAGTCATTTCTCAAACCATTTCACCTAGATTGATAATTCAAAGAACTCAAGACTGAAACACACTGTCCGTGCTCACAGGCCTTGTGGCACAATAGATAAGTCTGACTACAGATCAGAAGATGCCAGGCTTGAATCATGGACATGACAACTTCGAAGTTTTTATCTGATAAGAGGAAAGGACATAATGCACGACCACATTAACTTTTAATTCTTTTTAAATAAATCTTATTATTTCTTTCATTTTGAAAGTACGACACTTTCTCAAACCACTTCACACAATAATTACTCACATAACTGCTGACTGATTAACTACTATTTTCACAGGCCTTGTGGCGCAACGGATAACGCGTCTGACTACGGATCAGAAGATTCCAGGTTCGAATCCTGGCAAGGTCGATTTCTAGGCTTTTGACTGATAAGGAACATGAAGTCAATCTAGGTTATATAAAGATTAGATCAATGTAATACAAATTAGTTTGCTCTTTATCATGAAATGTTTCCATATTCAAATTTATTACAAAAACAAAATGTAATTTCATTAGGATTAGATTTAAGATTATTAGCATAAGACATACAAACAGTAGTATATTTTGCGGGTGATCTGTTCGATAGAAACATTTCACTTGTAAGGGGCTTGAATTTTAAAGCATGAATACACCAAGATCTGAAGGAAATATATCGAATTAATTGTCGCTCAAAAAGTTTGCGAGTCTTTCAAAAGCTACTCTGAATAAATTTTAGATGTGTATACAAATTCTACATGAACTTGTTTCGAAGTAAGTCATTTCTCAAATCATTTCACACCTAGAATGATAATTAAAAGAACTCAGGAATGAAACACACAGTTTTGACAAGCCTTGTGGCGCAACAGATAATACGTCTGACTACAGATCAGAAGATTCCAGACTTGAATCAGGTTATAACTTCAAAGTTTTTATCTGATAAGAGGTTAGGACATAATGCACTACATAAACTTTTAATCCCATTTCAGATAAATCTTATCTCTTACAAACCTAATAAAGAATTAGATCATTCTGAAGGTACGACATTTTCTAAAACCATTTCACACAGAATAAACATTCAAAGAACTGGTGACAGAAAAACAACTATTTTCACAGGCCTTGTGGCGCAACGGATAACGCGTCTGACTACGGATCAGAAGATTCCAGGTTCGAATCCTGGCAAGGTCGGTTTCGAAGCTTTTGAATGATAAGTCGCTTGCAAATAATAAATGGTTATGTAATGATTTGACCAAATCACTATAACTACCCGTGATATTTAATGGTGAGTGTTCTCTATCTTTCAAAAAGGTTCAGAAGACTAATGTCACATACACAGAGAAATATACAGCAGGTTGTCTGTTGGTTAAAAACAGAGGCACTCGCTATGGATGGGTATTACAGACTAAAGAGAGAGAGGGCTATAAAGAAAATTACAATGCTAGGAAAATAAATAATCAATGATAAAATAATTTTACTTTCTCCAAGAAAGCCTTTTTTATATCATAGAAAATAAACTGGAACAACTGTTCATTTCTTATAAAAATCTTCAAACAAGGATGAAGGATATCCTGTAATTTCAACAACTTTGTATAAATTCTAGATAAATCTTATTATCTCTCGCTAACTTGATAAAGAATTAGATCATTTTGAGGTACGACATTTTCTCAAACCATTTCACCCAGAATATTTGTTCAAAGAACTTAACAGAAAAAAAGATGCTTTTCACAGGCCTTCGGGTGCAACGGATAACGCGTCTGACTACGGATCAGAAGATTCCAGGTTCGAATCCTGGCAAGGTCGATTTCTAGGCTTTAGACTGATAAGGAACATGAAGTTAATCTAGGTTATATAAAGATTAAATCAATGTTATACAAATTAGTTTGCTCTTCATCATGAAATGTTTCCATATTCAAATTTATTACAAAAACAAAATGTAATTTCATTAGGATTAGATTTAAGATTATTGGCATAAGACATACAAACAGTAGTATATTTTGCGGGTGATCTGTTCGATAGAAACATTTCACTTGTAAGGGGCTTGAATTTTAAAGCATGAATACACCAAGATCTGAAGGAAATATATTGAATTAATTGTCGCTTAAAAAGTTTGCGAGTCTTTCAAAAGCTACTTTGAATAAATTTTAGATGTGTAAACAAATTCTACATAAACTTGTTTCGAAGTCAGTCATTTCTCAAATCATTTCACACCTAGAATGATAATTAAAAGAACTCAGGAATGAAACACACAGTTTTGACAAGCCTTGTGGCGCAACAGATAATAAGTCTGACTACAGATCAGATGATTCCAGACTTGAATCAGGATATGATAACTTCAAAGTTTTTATCTGATAAGAGTTTAGGACATAATGCGCAACATAAACTTTTAATCCCATTTCAGATAAATCTTATCTCTTACAAAGCTAATAAAGAATTAGATCATTCTGAAGGTTCGAAATTTTCTCAAACCATTTCAAACAGAATAATTATTCAAAGAACTGTTGACTGATAAACTACTGTTTTCACAGGCCTTGTGGCGCAACGGATAACGAGTCTGACAACGGATCAGAAGATTCCAGGTTCGAATCCTGGCAAGGTCGATTTCTAAGCTTTTGAATGAAGTACTCACTATGGATGGGTATTGTGGACTAAAGAGAGAGGTTATAAAGATCAGAATACTAGGAAAATATATAATCAATGATAAAATCATGGTATTCCCTCCAAAGAAGAGTTTTTTATATCATAGAAAATAAACTGGAACCACTGTTCATTGCTTATAAAAAAACGTTCAAACAAGGATGAAGGTTACCCTGTAATTTCAACAACAACTTTGAATCCATTTCAGACAAATCTTATTATCTCTTGCTAACCTAATAGAGAATTAAATCCCTCGGGGGTCCGACATTTTCTCAAAACCGTTTCACCCACAATAATTGTTCAAAAAACTTTCGACCAAAAAAAAAAGATTTTTCACAGGCCTTGTGGCGCAACGGATAACGCGTCTGACTACGGATCAGAAGATTCCAGGTTCGAATCCTGGCAAGGTTGGTTTCGAAGCTTTTGAATGATAAGTCACTTGCAAATAATAAATGGTTATGTAATGAATTGACCAAATCACTATAACTACCCGTGATATTTAATGGCGAGTGTTCTCTATCTTTCAAAAAGGTTCAGAAGACTAATGTCACATGCACAGAGAAATATACAGCAGGTTGTCTGTTGGTTAAAAACAGAGGCACTCGCATGGATGGGTATTACAAACTAAAGAGAGAGAGGGTTATAAAGAAAATTATAATGCTAAGAAAATAAATAATCAATGATAAAATAATGTTACTTTCTCCAAGAAAGCCTTTTTTATATCACAGAAAATAAACTGGAACCACTATTCATTTCTTATAAAAACCTTCAAACAAGGATGAGGGATATCCTGTATTTTCAACAACTTTGTATCTATTCTAGATAAATCTTATTATCTATTGCTAACTTAATAAAGAATTAGATCATTTCGAGTTACAACATTTTCTCAAACCATTTCACCAAGAATATTCGTTCAAAGAACTCTCAACGGAAAAAATGATGGTTTTCACAGGCCTTGTGGCGCAACGGATAACGAGTCTGACTACGGATCAGAAGATTCCAGGTTCGAATCCTGGCAAGGTCGATTTTAAACTTTTGAATGATAAGGAACATGAAGTCAATTAGGGTATATAAAGATTAGATCATTGTAATACAAAATTTAGTTTGCTCTTAATCATGAAATGTTGCCATATTCAAATTTATTACAAAAACAAAATGTAATTTCATTAGGATTAGATTTAAGACTATTAGCATAAGACATACATACAGCAGTATATTTTTTAGGTGATCTGTTCGACAGAAAATTTTAATTTTAAGGGGCTTAAATTTTACAAGCGTGAGAACACCAAGATCGGGAAAAGAATATCAAATGAATTGTCGCTCAAAAAGTTTGCTAGTCTTTCAAAAACTACTATGAAAAAATTTCAGGTGCATAAAAATTTTACATGAAATTACTTGGTTTCGAAATAAGTCACTTTTCAAACCATTTCTTCTAGATTGATAATTCAAAGAACTCGGGACTGAAACACGCAGTTTGCTTTCAAAAGCCCTGTGGCACAACAGATAATAAGTCTGACTACAAATCAGAAGATTCCAGGCTTGAATCATGGACAGGACAACTTCATAGTTTTTATCTGATAAGAGGTTAGGGCATAATGCACGACTACATAACCTTTTATTCCATTTCAGATAAAGAAGCCTTTGTAAATTAGCGACCAGTTCCTCACACGATGATTAAAAATGGACACCAACTAACCTAAACTTTCCCCTCTAACTTAACCTACAAACGGTGTCCTTACCTACTTACTTAACAGGGGGGCTAACGTTCCCCTGCGACCCCTCTGACACTGCCGTATTCTAAGTTGCACATAATAATACATACAGGTGGACGCTATCATACATACATCCATAGATAAATCTCATTATCTCTTGCTAACCTAATACAGAGTTAGATCATTCTGAAGGTGCGACATTTTCTTCAAATCATTTCACACAGAATAATTATTCAAAGAACTGTTGACTGAAAAACTATTGTTTTCACAGGCCTTGTGGCGCAACGGATAACGCGTCTGACTACGGATCAGAAGATTCCAGGTTCGAATCCTGGCAAGGTCGATATTGAAGCTTTTGAATGATAAGTGGCTTGCAAATAATGCATAGCTATGTAATGAAATGACCAAATCGCTATGATTTCTAGTGATATGTAATGATGAGTGTTCCCCTATCCTTCAAAATAATCTAGAACATAATATGCCACACACAGAGAGGTATATTCTACAGGTTGTCTGTCGGTTAGAAACAAAATCAGACTCACTACGGATGGGTAACGCAGACTTAAGAAGAGAGAGAAGGTTATCAAGAAAATTACAATGCTAAGAAAATAAATAATGATAAAATCATGTTGCTTCCTCCAGGAAAGCCTTTTTTTATATCACAGAAGATAGACTGGAACCACTATTCATTTCTTATAAAAATCTTCAAACAAGGATGAAGGATATCCTGTATTTTCAACAACTTTGTATCCATTCTAGATAAATCTTATCTCTTGCTAACTTAATAAAGAAATAGATCATTTTGAGGTACGACATTTTCTCAAACCCTTTCACCCAGAATATTTGTTCAAAAAACTCTCAGCGGAAAAAATGATGGTTTTCACAGGCCTTGTGGCGCAACGGATAATGCGTCTGACTACGGATCAGAAGATTCCAGGTTCGAATCGTGGCAAGGTCGATTTCTAGGCTTTTGATTGATAAGGAACATGAAATCAATCTAGGTTATATAAAAATTAGATCAATGTTATACAAATTAGTTTGCTCTTAATCATGAAATGTTTCCATGTTCAAACTTATTAAAAAAATAAAATGTTATTTCAATCTGATTACATTTAAGACTATTAGCATGAGACATACAAACAGCAGTATATTTTGCGGGTGATCTGTTCGATAGAAACATTTCACTTTAAGGGGCTTGAATTTTAAAGCATGAATATACCAAGATCTGAAGAAAAAAATCTCAAATGAATTGTCACTCAAAAAGTCTGCGAGTCTTTCAAAAGCTTCTTTGAATAAATTTCAGATGTTTATACAAATTCTACAAGAAATTACTTCGTTTCAAAGTAACTCATTTCACAAAACATTTCACCTAGATTGATAATTCAAAGAACTCAGGACTGAAACACAGTTCCTTTTCACGAGCCTTGTGGCACAACAGATAAGTCTGACTCGAGGTCATATAGACCTTGGTCTGACTACAGATCAAAAGATGCCAGGCTTGAATCATAGACATGAAAACTTCAAAGTTTTTATCTGATAAGAGAATAGGGCATAATGCACGACTACATAAACTTTTAAATCATTTCAAATAAATCTTATTATCTCTTGCTAACCTAATAAAGAATTAGATCATTCTAAAGGTTCAACATTTTCTCAAACCATTTCAAACAGAATAATTATTCAAAGAACTCGTGACTGAAAAACTACTGTTTTCACAGGCCTTGTGGCGCAACGGATAACGCGTCTGACTACGGATCAGAAGATTCCAGGTTCGAATCCTGGCAAGGTCGACTTCTAAGCTTTTGAATGGTAAGTGGCTTGCAAATAATCCATAGCTGTATAATGAAAATGACCAAATCTCTATGATTTTTAGTGATGTTTAATGGCGAGTGTTCCCATATCCTTCAAAATAATCTAGAAAATATATGCCACACACACACAGGAATATTCTGCAGGTTGTCTGTAGGTTAGTAACTAAAACAGACTCACTACGGATGGGTTATGTAAACTAAAGAGGAGAGAGAAGGTTATCAAGAAAATTACAATGCTAAGAAAATAAATAATCAATGATAATATCATGTTACTTCCTCCAAGAAAGCCTTTTTTTATATCACAAAAAATAAACTGGAACAACTGTTCATTTCTTATAAAAATCTTCAAACAAGGATGAAGGATATTCTGTAATTTCAACAACTTTGTATCCATTCTAGATAAATCTTATTATCTCTTGCTAACTTGATAAAGAATTAGATCATTTTGAGGTACGACATTTTCTCAAACCATTTCACCCAGAATATTTGTTCAAAACACCCTCAACGGAAAAAAGATGAAAGATGGTTTTCACAGGCCTTGTGGCGCAACGGATAACGCGTCTGACTACGGATCAGAAGATTCCAGGTTCGAATCCTGGCAAGGTCGATTTCTAAGCTTTTGAATGATAAGTCGCTTGCAAATAATGCATGACTATGAAATGAATGGACTAATTCACTATAATTTCCAGAGATATTTAATGGTGAGTGTTCCCCTATCTTTCAAAATGGTTTGGAAAACATATGCCACACACAAGAATATTCTGCAGGTTGTCAGTGGCTTACAAACATAAAAAAACACTATGGATGGGCATTGCAAACTAAAGAAAGAGAAGGTTATATCGAGGGAGGCTTATAAGCTGAAGACTAAGAAAATAAACATCCAATAATAAAATTACATATTTTTCCCCAAGTGAACCTTTTGTAAATCATAGAAGATCAATTGGAATCACTATTCATGTCATACAATGTTCATACATGGACAATGGATATCCATAATTTCACCAACAACTTCTAATCTTTTCCAGATAAATTATATCTACTGCTAATTCAATAGAAAATAGATAATTTTGAGATACATTTTCTCAAACCATTTCAACTAGGAATATTTATTCAAAGTCCGCTCAACCAAAGTACAATTAATTTTCACAGGCCTTGTGGCGCAACGGATAACGCGTCTGACTACGGATCAGAAGATTCCAGGTTCGAATCCTGGCAAGGTCGACTTCTAAGCTTTTGACTAACAAGACACATCCAATTAATCTGGTATATAAAGATTTGATGCATATAATACAAATTACATTCACTCTTAAATCATGAAATATTTCCATATTTACATGTATTACTAAAACAAAGCATACATTTAGTAATTGCATTACAGTAAGGATAAAGATTATTAGCACTACTGTAGACACCTATACAAAGGTATATCTTGAAGGTGCTGTCTTCAACATAACTCTTGGCTTCTTGAATTAAAGCGAGAGTATACTATGTTGTGATAAAATATTAATGAAATAGTCTTTCAAAAGCAAACATTAGAATTTATTTTAAGACAGATTTACTAATTCTTTATCACAAGAAATTAAATAACTTCAAATTATAAAATTTTCTCAAATCTTTTCACCTGGACCAATCACTCAAAGAACTGAGGACTAAAACACTCAGTTCGTTTGCAGAGGCCTTGAAACAACAGATACTACGTCTGACTACGAATCATAAGATTCCAGGTAGGAATCATGGACAGGTCAACTTCCACGCATTTCACTGATAAGAGGCTAATATATAATAAATGCACCAACATATAATAAATTGGCAAAATAAATATAAATTACAGTGACATTTAATGGTCAAATGTTCCTCTAACATTCAAAAGTTTTAAGACAAATGTCACACATACAGAAAAATATTCAACAGACAGCTTGTCGGTTAGAAACAAAAGCAGCATCCTTATGGTCGTCCATTACAGACTAAAGAGAGAGAGAGGTTATAATTAGAGAGGATTGTAAGCTAGGGAATCATTAGAAAACGAATAACCAAAGATAAAATTGTTATTTCCTCCAGGAGAAGCCCTTTTTTTATATCATATTAGTTAAACTGGAGTCACTGTTCACGTCTCATATCAAGGATGAAGGATATCCCTAATTTCAACAATAGCTTTGTTCCCATTTCAGATAAATCTCATTCTCTTGCTAATTTAATAGCCAGTTAGACGATTTTGAGATAAAACATTTTCTCAAATCATTTCACCTACAGTAATTGCTCAAAGAACTCTTGATGAAAGCACAAGTTGCTTTCACAGGCCTTGTGGCGCAACGGATAACGCGTCTGACTACGGATCAGAAGATTCCAGGTTCGAATCCTGGCAAGGTCGACTTCTGAGCTTTTCACTTATAAGAGGCTTGCAAATTATGCATAGCTATGTAATGAACTGACCAAATCACTATAATTTCCAGTGATATTCAATGGTGAGTGTTCCCTTATCTTTCAAAATGGTTTAGAAAACATATGCCACACATACAGAGGAATATTCTGCAAGGCGGTTAGAAACAAAAGCACTCACTATGGATGGGCATTGCAGACTAAAGAAAGGGAAGACTATAACAAGACAGGGTTTTAAACTGAAGACTAAGAAAATAAATAACCAATAATAAAATTGTCATTTCCTAAAAGAGAAACATTTTTTAAAATCATTGAAGATGAATTGGAATCACCATTCATGTCGTATATTCATGTCGTATAAAAATGTTTAATTAGGGACGATTGATATCCTTAATTCAACCAATAACTTTCAATCTCTTTTAGATAAATCATATTTTCTGGTAACTTAATAAAAAAAAATAGATGAATTTGAGATATGACATTTTCTCGAACGTTTCACCAAGGAATATTTGTTCAAAGTACTCTCAACCAAACTACAGTTTGTTTTCACAGGCCTTGTGGCGCAACGGATAACGCGTCTGACTACGGATCAGAAGATTCCAGGTTCGAATCCTGGCAAGGTCGACTTCGAAGCTTTTAACTGACAAGACACATGCAATTTGTCTGTTATATAAAGATTTGTTGCATCTAATACAAATTAATTCACCCTAAATCATGAAATATTCCCATACTTAAATGTACTACGAAAACAAAGCGTACTTTTAGTAATTGCATTACGCTAATGTTTAAGACTACTCGCACAAGACATCCATACAAATACAACAGCATATCCTGCAAGTGACCTCTTCTCCATAACTCTCGACTTCTTGAATTAAAGCAACAGTAATACCATGATATGACAAGACAAATATTAATTAAATAGTCTTTCAAAAGTTACTTTGAATATATTTCAAGACAGGTTTATTAATTCTTTATCTCTTTAATTTCAAATTATGACATTTTCTCAAACCATTTAACCCGGACCAATCTTTCAAAGAACTCATGACTAAAGCACAAAATTCGTTTGCAGAGGCCTTGTGGCACAACAGATACTACGTCTGACTACGGATCACAAGATTCCAGGTAGGAATCATAGACTGGTCAACTTCCAAGCATTTCACTGATAAGAGGTTGGGATATAATAAATGCACCAACATATAATTAATTGATAAAATAAAAATAAATTACAGTAACATTTAATGGTCAAATGTTCCTCTATCATTCGAAAGTTTTTTTTATAAAAATGTTACGCATTCAGATGAATAGACTGCAGACAGCTTGCTGGTTAGAAACAAAAACAGCATCCTTATGGTCGTCCATACAGACTAAAGAGAGGTTATAACTACAGAGGACTGTTAACAATAATTGTTTCCATTTCATATAAATCTTATTTTCTTGCTAATTAATAACCAGTCATACAATTTTGAGATACAACATTTTCTCAAATCCTTTCACCTACAATAGTTGCTAAAATAACTATTGATTAAACCCCAGTTTTATTACACAGGCCTTGTGGCGCAACGGATAACGCGTCTGACTACGGATCAGAAGATTCCAGGTTCGAATCCTGGCAAGGTCGGTTTCGAAGCTTTTGACTGATAAGAATCATGGAGTCGATCTAAATCATGAAATGTTTCTATATTCAAATGCATTCAGGAAACAAAGAATACTTCTAGTAATTGCATTATGATCAGGTTAAAAACTGTTAGCCTAAGACATGCATACAGGGCCAGGTAATCGCTGGAAAGAAGCTTTTGCCTGGTAAGGGACTTAAAATAATGAAAGAGAATATTACAACCTGATAAAATGAATATCAATTAAATTGTTGCTCAAAAAGTCTGAGGCCTTCAAAATGTACTTTTGAATTAATTCCAGATATGTTTACTAGTTCTACAACAAATTAGATCATTTAGAGGACATTTTCTCAAACCATTTCACCCACATGGATCATTCAAAGAACAAAGGAGTAAAACATGCAGTTCGTTTACACAGGCCTTGTGGCACAACAAGAAATAAGTCTGACTATGGTTCAGAAGATTCCAGTTCGAATCACGGACAAGTCAATTTCTAATCTTTTAACTGATAGGAGGCTAAGATATAGGTCACAACTACATAATTATTTGAACAAATAACTATAAATTTCAGGGATAAGTTAGTGGTTAAATGTTCCACATCATTTAAAAGTATTTAGAAAATAGATACCAAACATAGAGAAATATTTTGCACGTTGCTATGAATGGACATTACAGACCAAAAGAGGTTAAGGCTACAATGAAGGTGGATTCAAGATGACAACGTTAAGCAAATAAATAAACAATAATAAAATCGTGACAAATCACCCAAGAAAAAACATTGTTTAAATCATATTAGATAAACTGGAATTACTGTTTATATAAAAGAGATCCTTAAACCCAGCCACTGAGGGGGGCAAGCCAGCCTCAACTTGGTGCCGGTCCCAAGCCCGGATAAATGGGGAAGGTTGGCGGCAGGAAAGGCATCCGGCCATGAAAAATTAGCAAAAACCACTATGACCAGTGGAAATTGTGAGATTAGAATTAATGCTAGGGTATATATATGATGAAGTGTGGGACAGAGGTAGCTGGAGAAAGCTGGCCAGAAACATCGGCCCCACATAATGTGGGAAAAGATGCAGACAAACAAGATGAAGATAAAAGAGATCCTTAATTTCAACAATAATTTTCAATCCATTTCAGGTGAATTTATTATCTTTTGCTAATTAATAGGATTAGATAGTTTAGAGATGCAACATTTCCTCATTATTTTACAAAGAACTCTCAACCTAAAAACTGACTGTTTTCACAGGCCTTGTGGCGCAACGGATAACGCGTCTGACTACGGATCAGAAGATTCCAGGTTCGAATCCTGGCAAGGTCGGTTTCGAAGCTTTTGACTGATAAGAATCATGAAGTCGATCTTGATGAATGCAATATAAATTACATTTACTCTAAATCATGAAATGTTTTTATATTCAAATGCATTCAGGAAACAAAGACTACCGTACTTCCTGTGTCATACGACCCACCTTTTTTCACGAAAAATGTCCCTCAAAATCACCCTGCGTCTTAACACTTGAGAAAAAGTTATATGGGGAAGTTTGACACCCCTGAAACACCCAACTATTGACATACAAACACTCAAACTCACGAGAGATAGAATATAAACCTACAATTATCATTCATATGTAATACATTCATTTATTTTTTATATTGCACTTCATATAACAGTAGCAAATTATTTTTTTTCTTCTTTTTTGGTAATCAGCTGATGACTCGCTAACCACCTCCTACAAGCAAACATGCCAACTAATGGTCTCGTAGCAGACGACGCTATGACATGGTTGTTTATGCAGTATATATCTGTTTTCTCATATTTTGTAATAAAGCAATATATTGATTATGACTTGTTGCCCGAGTCACGAAATAATACAAACAGACAGTGGCTGAATACGACCTTGGAAAAAACTTCTGTTAATTGATTGCAGTATTACCTAGGTAGCAGAAAAGTAGACCTACTGTAGAATCACATAAAGAGTAGCAAAAGTATTCCATTTAAAAGAATTCCTATATTTCTTTGATCTATGATTACATTTTGCGTGAAAATTTATAGGCTATATGAGGAATTTTGGAAATATTACTAGAATTTTACCTCTAACAAAATTTTATGAACCTTCGGCAACACTGCTTTCATGTAAACAAGACTTAAAACACCAAACACTATGACTAAACGTGTAGTTGTGTTGGAAACTACGACTGTTTTAGTGGTTTCTTATATGAATGTAATAAAATTGGGATAATCGGCATATAGCTAATTAATATTAACTTGAACATTCCATAATAAACCCAAAATAAGAAAAGTTACAGTGCCAGACAATAATCACGCTAGAGTCGCTGACAAGGGATTTCTGCTAAATTTTTAAAATCCTCAATTTTTTTTTTCCTAAAAGTGCCTTCCTAATTTAAGGGTGCGTCTTACCACTTGTAGGGTCTTATGACCCGGAAAATACGGTACTTCTAGTAATTGCATTATGATCAGGTTAAAAGCTGTTAGCCTAAGACATGCATACAGGGCCAGGTAATCGCTGGAAAGAAGCTTTTGTCTTGTAAGGGTCTTAACATAATGAAAGAGAATATTACAACCTGATAAAATAAATATTAATTAAATTGTTGCTCAAAAAGTCTGTGAGGCCTTCAAAATTACTTTTGAATAAATTCCAGATATGTTTATTAGTTCTACAACAAATTAGATCATTTAGAGGACATTTTCTCAAACCATTTCACCCACATTAATCCTTCAAAGAACAAAGGAGTAAAACATGCAGTTCGTTTACACAGGCCTTGTGGCACAACAAGAAATAAGTCTGACTATGGTTCAGAAGATTCCAGTTCGAATCACGGACAAATCAATTTCTAATCTTTTAACTAACAGGAGGCTAGGATATAGGGCACAACTACATAATTATTTGAACAAATAACTATAAATTTCAGTGATAAGTTGGTGGTTCAATGTTCCTCTATTATTCAAAAGAATTTAGCAAATAGATATCAAACATAGAGAAATATTTTGCACGTTGCTAAGAATGGACATTACAGACCAAAAGGGGGAAAGGCTACAATGAAGGTGGATTCAAGATGACAACGTTAAGCAAATAAATAACCAATAATAAAATCGTGACAAATCACCCAAGAAAAAAACATTGTTTAAATCATATCAGATAAACTGGAATTACTGTTTATATAAAAGGGATCCTTAAACCCAGCCACTGAGGGGGCGCAAGCCAGCCTCAACTTGGTGCCGGTCCCAAGCCCGGATAAATGGGGAGGGTTGGCGGCAGGAAAGGCATCTGGCCATGAAAAAATAGCGAAAACCACGATGACCAGTGGAAATTGTGAGATTAGAATTAATGCTAGGGTATATATATGATGAAGTGTGGGACAGAGGTAGCTGGAGAACGCTGGCCAGAAACATCGACCCCACATAATGTGGGAAAAGATGCACTCAAAGAAGATGAAGATAAAAGAGATCCTTAATTTCAACAATAATTTTCAATCCATTTCAGGTGAATTTATTATCTTTTGCTAATTTACTAGAATTAGAGATGCGACATTTCCTCATTTTACAAAGAACTCTCAACCTAAAAACTGACTGTTTTCACAGGCCTTGTGGTGCAACGGATAACGCGTCTGACTACGGATCAGAAGATTCCAGGTTCGAATCCTGGCAAGGTCGGTTTCGAAGCTTTTGACTGATAAGAATCATGGAGTCGATCTTGATGAATGCAATATAAATTACATTTACTCTAAATCATGAAATGTTTCTATATTCAAATGCATTCAGGAAACAAAGAATACTTCTAGTAATTGTATTATGATCAGGTTAAAGTTAGCCTAAGACATGCATACAGGGCCAGGTAATCGCTGGAAAGAAGCTTTTGCCTGGTATGGGACTTAAAATAATGAAAGAGAATATTACAACCTGATAAAATGAATATCAATTAAATTGTTGCTCAAAAAGTCTGTGAAACATTCAAAATGTACTTTTGAATAAATTCCAGATATGTTTACTAGTTTTACAACAAATTAGAACATTTAGAGGACATTTTCTCAAACCATTTCACCCACATTAATCCTTCAAAGAACAAAGGAGTAAAACATGCAGTTCGTTTACACAGGCCTTGTGGCACAACAGAAAATAAGTCTGACTATGGTTCAGAAGATTCCAGTTCGAATCACGGACCAGTCAATTTCTAATCTTTTAACTGATAGGAGGCTAGGATATAGGGCACAACTGCATAATTATTTGAACAAATAACTATAAATTTCAGTGATAAGTTGGTGGTTCAATGTTCCTCTATTATTCAAAAGAATTTAGCAAATAGATACCAAACATACAGAAATATTTTGCACGTTGCTATGAATGGACATTACAGACCAAAAGGTGGAAAGGCTACAATGAAGGTGGATTCAAGATGACAACGTTAAGCAAATAAATTACCAATAATAAAATTGTGACAAATCACCCAAGAAAAAGCATTGTCTGAATCATATTAGATAAACTGGAATTACTATTCATATAAAAAAGATATCCTTAATTTCAACAGTACTTTTATATCCAATTAAGATGAATTTTATTATCTTTTGCTAATTTAATACAATTAGATAGTTTTGAGATGCGACATTTTCTCATTATTTTACACAGTATAGGTGTTCAAAGAACTCTCAACCTAAAAACAGACTGTTTTCACAGGCCTTGTGGCGCAACGGATAACGCGTCTGACTACGGATCAGAAGATTCCAGGTTCGAATCCTGGCAAGGTCGATTTCTACGCTTTTGACTGATAACATACATGAAGTCAATCTTGCAATACAAATCATGAAATGTTTCCAATTCCTAATGGATTCAAGAAACAAAGAATACTTCTAGTAATTGCATTATGATCCGGTTAAAATCTACAAGCATAAAACATCTATAGAAGGGCATATTCTGCAGAGCAACTCCTCGAAGGTTGCTTCTCACTTATATGAGAATATTACAACCTCACAAAATAAATATCAATTAAATTGTCGCTCAAAATGTTGGCAAGTCCTTCAAAAGCTACTTTGAATAAATTTCAGATATTTTTACTAGTTCTACAACAAATTAGATAGTTAAGAAGAACCACATTTTCTCAAAATATTTCACCCACAATCATTCAAAGAACTCAGGAGTAAAATATACAGTTCGTTTTCACAGGCTTTGTGGCATAACAGAAAAGTCTGACTATGGTTCAGAGGATTCCAGGTTCAAATCACGGACTGGTCAATTTCAAATCTTTTAACTAATAGGAGGCTAGGATATAGTGCATAACTACATAATGATTTGACCATAATATAAATTTCTGTGATAGTTGATGGGGAAATATTCTTCTGGGTTGCTTGTCAGATTGAAACATAAATAGACTCACTATGATTGGACATTACAGACCAAAAGGAGGAAAGGCTACAATGAAGGTGGATTCAAGATGACAACGTTAAGCAAACAAATAACCAATAATAAAATAGTGATAAATCCTCCAAGAAAAGACATTGTTTAAATCATAATAAACTGGAATTATTGTTCATATAAAAAGAGATCCTTAATTTCAACAATACTTTTATATCCAATTAAGATGAATCTTATTATCTTTTGCTAATTTAATAGAATTAGATAGTTTTGAGATGCGACATTTTCTCATTATTTTACACAGTAAAGGTGTTCAAAGAACTCTCAACCTTAAAACAGACTGTTTTCACAGGCCTTGTGGCGCAACGGATAACGCGTCTGACTACGGATCAGAAGATTCCAGGTTCGAATCCTGGCAAGGTCGATTTCTAAGCTTTTGACTGATAAGAAACTTGAAATTGATTAAAGTTATATATATAATAGATTTGTTGACAATAAAACATATTGAAAATACATTTACTCTAAATCATGTAATGTTTCCATATTTAAATATATGCAAACAAAGCATGCTTTTAATAAGTGCATTACAATTAGGTTAACGACTATAAGACACATATAGAAGCATATTCTGCAGGAAATCTATTTGTAGGAAACTTTTGACTAGTAAGGCATGAAAATTAAAACAAAAGTATACTATGATCTAACAAAATAAATATTAAATTAATTGTCATTCAAAATGAAAAGTATACTATGATCTAACAAAATAAATATTAAATTAATTGTCGTTCAAAAAGTTTCTGAGTCTTGCAAAAGCTACTTTGAAAAAAACTCAGATGTATCCTAGTTTTACAGCAAATAAATCATTTCAAAGTACGAAATTTTAACTAACCATTTCACCTGGATCAGTCATACAAATAACTCAGGACTAAAACACGCAGTTCGATTTCATAATCCTTGTGGCAGAAGAGAAAATACCATTGACTGCGGATCATAAGATTCCAGGTTCGAATCATGGACATATCTACTTCTGCGCTTTTAAATAAGAGGCTTAGATACATTGTAATGTACGATTAAGCAATCATTTGACCAATCACTATATATTTCAATGATACCTAGTAGTAAAACGTTCCTCTATCAATTAAACGGGATTAGAAAACAAATGCCAGAGAAATAATCTGCAAATTGCCCATTGGTATAAAAACAAAAATAGCATCCTTATGGACGGGCATTACAAACGAGAGAGAGAGAGAGAGAGAGAGAGAGAGAGAGAGAGAGAGAGAGAGAGAGAGAGAGAGAAGCTTATAACGAGGGAGGATTACAAGCCGAGAAAGCACTTTTCTATATAGAAAATGAACTAAAATCACTGTCCATCTCTATAGGGCACAACTACATAATTATTTGAACAAATAACTAAAAATTTCAGGGATAAGTTAGATGTTAAATGTTCCACATCATTTAAAAGTATTTAGAAAATAGATACCAAACCTACAGAGAAATATTTTGCACGTTGCTTGTCAGATGGAAACATAAATGGACTCACTATGAATGGACACTACAGACCAAAAGGAGGAAAGGCTACAATGAAGGTGGATTCAAGATGACAACGTTAAGCAAATAAATAACCAATAATAAAATAGTGATAAATCCTCCAAGAAAAGACATTGTTTAAATCATAATAGATAAACTGGAATTACTATTCATATAAAAAGAGATCCTTAATTTCAACAATAATTTTCAATCCATTTCAGATGAATTTTATCATCTTTTGCTAAACTAATACAATTAGATAGTTTTGAGATGCGACATTTTCTCATTATTTTACAGTATAGATGTTCAAGGAATTCTCAACCTAAAAACAGACTGTTTTCACAGGCCTTGTGGCGCAACGGATAACGCGTCTGACTACGGATCAGAAGATTCCAGGTTCGAATCCTGGCAAGGTCGATTTCTACGCTTTTGACTGATAAACTTGAAATTAATTAAGGTTATATAATAGATTTGTTGACTATAATACATATTGAAATTACATCAAGTAATGTTTTCATATTTAAATGTATTATGCAAACAAAGCATGCTTTTAAAAAGTGCATTACAATTAGGTTAAAGACTATAAATATAAGACACATATATAGAAGCATATTCTGCAGGAAATCTATTTGTAAGAAACTTTTGACTGGTAAGGCATGTACATTAAAACAAAAGTATACTATTATCTAACAAAATAAATATTAAATTAATTGTCGTTCAAAAAGTTTCTGAGTCTTGCAAAAGCTACTTTGAAAAAAACTCAGATGTATCCTAGTTTTACAGCAAATAAATCATTTCAAAATACGAAATCTTAACTAACCATTTCACCTGGATCAGTCATACAAATAACTCAGGACTAAAACACGCAGTTCGATTTCATAATCCTTGTGGCAGAAGAGAAAATACCATTGACTGCGGATCATAAGATTCCAGGTTCGAATCATGGACATATCTACTTCTGCGCTTTTAAATAAGAGGCTTAGATACATTGTAATGTACGATTAAGCAATCATTTGACCAATCACTATATATTTCAATGATACCTAGTAGTAAAACGTTCCTCTATCAATTAAACGGGATTAGAAAACAAATGCCAGAGAAATAATCTGCAGATTACCCATTGGTATAATACAAAAATAGCATCCTTATGGACGGGCAATACAAACTAGAGAGAGAGAGAGAGAGAGAGAGAGAGAGAGAGAGAGAGAGAGAGAGAGAGAGAGAGAGAGAGAGAGAAGCTTATAGCGAGGGAGGATTAAAATCCGAGAAACCACTTTTCTATACAGAAAATGGACTGAAATCACTGTCCATCTCTTATAAAAAAAAATTTAAACAAGGATGAAAGATATCCTTAATTCTATCAATAACTTTGAAACCTTTTCCTACAAGTGTTACTCTCTTTATAATACAATAGAGAATTAGATGATTTAGAGACCCGGCGTTTTCTTATAGGCTACCATCCAAATAATTGTTCAAAGAAGTACTGACCATAAAACAATTTCTTCTCACAGGCCTTGTGGCGCAACGGATAACGCGTCTGACTACGGATCAGAAGATTCCAGGTTCGAATCCTGGCAAGGTCGACTGTGAAACTTTTGACGGGTAACAAACATGAAGTCAATCTAGAACGTTATATATAAAGACTTGAAAAATGCAATACTAATTACATTTATTCTAATCGTTAAATGTTTCCATATTCAAATGCATTCGGAAACAAAGAATACCTCTAGTAATTGAATTGCATTATGATCAGGTTAAAAACTATTAGCATCAGTCACCCATACGGGGGCATATTCTGTACACGATCTCTTGAACACAAACTTCTGAATTATAAGGTTGATGAACTGAAACATGAGAGTACCTTACAATCAAACAAAATAACTATATAAAAGACACTAAAAAAGCTTACAAATCCTTTAAAAGCATCAATAAAATGTTGCTGCATTATACCAAGGATGAAGATAGTTAACATAATGCATATAGCCTAGAAGCATATCGAGTAGGTGACGTTTTGGAGAGAAATTTGAAAAATAAAACAAAAAATGTCATTACGGAGTATAGAGAAAGGTTATCTATCAAACCAATGGTTTCACAGCAATGGGGTAAAGGTCACCTTGTCTAGGACCTCTTGTTTTGACGGTATACATCCTTGACTGAGCGATGAACATCCCTGGTAGTGTTTCTCTCTGCCCTCTTTTCTTTCTACTCTTTAACAATGTCCTGCAGATTTCCCATTGAGCATATACGGTATGCTACTAAGCAACGTGAGGAGTAAGAGAGAATTTTCTGGCTGAATTATGTTTTGGTTTTGTCATTCCATTGCCTAAGCATCCCCTAAATGTGGCAATCACATGAGATTGAACTATAACTGAACAGAAAATTGCTATAGTGAAGTTTTAATCTGGCACTCAGAGAGAGAGAGAGAGAGAGAGAGAGAGAGAGAGAGAGAGAGAGAGAGAGAGAGAGAGAGAGAGAGAGGATTATAATATGGAAAGCTATAAGATCAGAATTCGTAAAAGAATAACTAAACGAGAAGATCTTATTTTCTCTAAATAGAAAAAATACTTTTTAATACTTCAAAGCATTAGTTTGCAGCACTGTTTAACCGCTTATAAAAATGATAAAAAAAAATTATCAGGAGTAATCTTAATTTCAGCAATAAATTTATCACTTTTATATAATTCCATTTACTATTTAATCTTTTACAAAAGATGCGATTGCTTCGAGGTACATTTTCTCAAACCAATTCCCCTAATTTAGCAATTTGAAGAAATCTTGACACAAACACAAAGGTTATTTTCACAGGCCTTGTGGCGCAACGGATAACGCGTCTGACTACGGATCAGAAGATTCCAGGTTCGAATCCTGGCAAGGTCGACTTCTAAGATTTTGATGGAGAATTAGCATTAAGAATTTCTAAAACATCAAATAGCTGAATAAATCCCTTTTCCATTGATATACCCTATAGTTTTTCACATTTAGTGAAAATCTTACATGAATACATAATAAACAAGAACAAACTAAACCGGATTGCTTCAAGGTACATTTTCTCAAACCAATTCACCTAATTTAGTCATTTGAAGAAATCTTGACCTAAACAAAATGGTCATTTTCACTGGCCTTGTGGCGCAACGGATAACGCGTCTGACTACGGATCAGAAGATTCCAGGTTCGAATCCTGGCAAGGTCGACTTCTAAGATTTTGATGGAGAATTAGCATTAAGAATTTCTAAAACATCAAATAGCTGAATAAATCCCTTTTCCATTGATATACCCTATAGTTTTTCACATTTAGTGAAAATCTTACATGAATACATAATAAACAAGAACAAACTAAACCGGATTGCTTCAAGGTACATTTTCTCAAACCAATTCACCTAATTTAGTCATTTGAAGAAATCTTGACCTAAACAAAATGGTCATTTTCACTGGCCTTGTGGCGCAACGGATCACGCGTCTGACTACGGATCAGAAGATTCCAGGTTCGAATCCTGGCAAGGTCGACTTCTAAGATTTTGATGGAGAATTAGCATTAAGAATTTCTAAAACATCAAATAGCTGAATAAATCCCTTTTCCATTGATATACCCTATAGTTTTTCACATTTAGTGAAAATCTTACATGAATACATAATAAACAAGAACAAACTAAACCGGATTGCTTCAAGGTACATTTTCTCAAACCAATTCACCTAATTTAGTCATTTGAAGAAATCTTGACCTAAACAAAATGGTCATTTTCACTGGCCTTGTGGCGCAACGGATAACGCGTCTGACTACGGATCAGAAGATTCCAGGTTCGAATCCTGGCAAGGTCGACTTCTAAGATTTTGATGGAGAATTAGCATTAAGAATTTCTAAAACATCAAATAGCTGAATAAATCCCTTTTCCATTGATATACCCTATAGTTTTTCACATTTAGTGAAAATCTTACATGAATACATAATAAACAAGAACAAACTAAACCGGATTGCTTCAAGGTACATTTTCTCAAACCAATTCACCTAATTTAGTCATTTGAAGAAATCTTGACCTAAACAAAATGGTCATTTTCACTGGCCTTGTGGCGCAATGGATAACGCGTCTGACTACGGATCAGAAGATTCCAGGTTCGAATCCTGGCAAGGTCGACTTCTAAGATTTTGATGGAGAATTAGCATTAAGAATTTCTAAAACATCAAATAGCTGAATAAATCCCTTTTCCATTGATATACCCTATAGTTTTTCACATTTAGTGAAAATCTTACATGAATACATAATAAACAAGAACAAACTAAACCGGATTGCTTCAAGGTACATTTTCTCAAACCAATTCACCTAATTTAGTCATTTGAAGAAATCTTGACCTAAACAAAATGGTCATTTTCACTGGCCTTGTGGCGCAACGGATAACGCGTCTGACTACGGATCAGAAGATTCCAGGTTCGAATCCTGGCAAGGTCGACTTCTAAGATTTTGATGGAGAATTAGCATTAAGAATTTCTAAAACATCAAATAGCTGAATAAATCCCTTTTCCATTGATATACCCTATAGTTTTTCACATTTAGTGAAAATCTTACATGAATACATAATAAACAAGAACAAACTAAACCGGATTGCTTCAAGGTACATTTTCTCAAACCAATTCACCTAATTTAGTCATTTGAAGAAATCTTGACCTAAACAAAATGGTCATTTTCACTGGCCTTGTGGCGCAACGGATAACGCGTCTGACTACGGATCAGAAGATTCCAGGTTCGAATCCTGGCAAGGTCGACTTCTAAGATTTTGATGGAGAATTAGCATTAAGAATTTCTAAAACATCAAATAGCTGAATAAATCCCTTTTCCATTGATATACCCTATAGTTTTTCACATTTAGTGAAAATCTTACATGAATACATAATAAACAAGAACAAACTAAACCGGATTGCTTCAAGGTACATTTTCTCAAACCAATTCACCTAATTTAGTCATTTGAAGAAATCTTGACCTAAACAAAATGGTCATTTTCACTGGCCTTGTGGCGCAACGGATAACGCGTCTGACTACGGATCAGAAGATTCCAGGTTCGAATCCTGGCAAGGTCGACTTCTAAGATTTTGATGGAGAATTAGCATTAAGAATTTCTAAAACATCAAATAGCTGAATAAATCCCTTTTCCATTGATATACCCTATAGTTTTTCACATTTAGTGAAAATCTTACATGAATACATAATAAACAAGAACAAACTAAACTGGATTGCTTCAAGGTACATTTTCTCAAACCAATTCACCTAATTTAGTCATTTGAAGAAATCTTGACCTAAACAAAATGGTCATTTTCACTGGCCTTGTGGCGCAACGGATAACGCGTCTGACTACGGATCAGAAGATTCCAGGTTCGAATCCTGGCAAGGTCGACTTCTAAGATTTTGATGGAGAATTAGCATTAAGAATTTCTAAAACATCAAATAGCTGAATAAATCCCTTTTCCATTGATATACCCTATAGTTTTTCACATTTAGTGAAAATCTTACATGAATACATAATAAACAAGAACAAACTAAACCGGATTGCTTCAAGGTACATTTTCTCAAACCAATTCACCTAATTTAGTCATTTGAAGAAATCTTGACCTAAACAAAATGGTCATTTTCACTGGCCTTGTGGCGCAACGGATAACGCGTCTGACTACGGATCAGAAGATTCCAGGTTCGAATCCTGGCAAGGTCGACTTCTAAGATTTTGATGGAGAATTAGCATTAAGAATTTCTAAAACATCAAATAGCTGAATAAATCCCTTTTCCATTGATATACCCTATAGTTTTTCACATTTAGTGAAAATCTTACATGAATACATAATAAACAAGAACAAACTAAACTGGATTGCTTCAAGGTACATTTTCTCAAACCAATTCACCTAATTTAGTCATTTGAAGAAATCTTGACCTAAACAAAATGGTCATTTTCACTGGCCTTGTGGCGCAACGGATAACGCGTCTGACTACGGATCAGAAGATTCCAGGTTCGAATCCTGGCAAGGTCGACTTCTAAGATTTTGATGGAGAATTAGCATTAAGAATTTCTAAAACATCAAATAGCTGAATAAATCCCTTTTCCATTGATATACCCTATAGTTTTTCACATTTAGTGAAAATCTTACATGAATACATAATAAACAAGAACAAACTAAACCGGATTGCTTCAAGGTACATTTTCTCAAACCAATTCACCTAATTTAGTCATTTGAAGAAATCTTGACCTAAACAAAATGGTCATTTTCACTGGCCTTGTGGCGCAACGGATAACGCGTCTGACTACGGATCAGAAGATTCCAGGTTCGAATCCTGGCAAGGTCGACTTCTAAGATTTCGGTGGACAAGAAGTCTAGCTAGATATAATGAAATTATTCCATAACTTTCAAATATATTTACTGTATAGGTGTATTACAATTATCATAAAGATTATTACCTCAACTCTTTCAATCCAAGTCCAGCCAAAAACATTTATTTCTTCTCCAAATCGCCAAGCCCTTTACTCGACTCATCTTAACATGAAAACAATTAGCATTAAGAATTTCTAAAACATCAAATAGCTGAATAAATCACCTTTCCATTGATATAGCTTATAATTTTTCACACAGTAAAAATCTTATGTGAATAAATAAAAAACAAGAGCAAACTAAACCGGACAAAGCTTACGCCTCATGACCCTGAATGGTAGAAAAAACACAGATGCAGAACAGGTTTCTTGAGATTCTAAGGGTCAAGTACTAATGTACACGGATATATTCTGTATATGGTCTGCTCGATAGAAACTTTAAAAAAAGAAACATAAAGGAAGGACATTACTACTAAAAGAAAAACTAGCTGGAAGGAGATTATTATATCCCATAAGCTGAAGTATATTACAGCAGAAAGAACTAATATAGATATAATGTTGCTTTTCATTCCATTATATGCCTGTGCTATAATACAATTATCATAAACTATGATGAGAAATTCACTAATTTTTCCAACTAACTATAAGTTCACACAAATATGATAAATGGTGAACCCAAAGCTTGGTTGCTACTGGGGAACACAAACTGTTGAAGACTGAGTATGGAGTTGGAACTAAGAACACTCTGGTTACTATAATCACCAAAATCTCCTATGCAGTCAGCTGACTGACTACGTACCTGAGGACGAGGAAGTACGGGGAAGGCGGTTCCAATCTTTTGGCGATCTCTCCTGTTCCACTTCTTGTTCCTCCGTACCAGGAAGGCGTACAATATATCACGACCCCTTTGTGGTAAATTTACTGTCCTATCTGTGTTACTGCGGTTCCGATTCCATCTCCTGTTTTCATGGAGCTGCCGCGGATGAAAAACTCGGACCTGGGATCAATGGAAGAGTTGAGGGAGGATGTGGAGTAAGAGGGGAAGCCATGAGACACGCCAAGTTTTGTCATCAAGAGGAGCATATTTTGTAACTTCTTGAAGTTCCCTATTGATAGAGCTTTACTCCATTCAAAATAGGACCATAACTCCTTGTTAACCTTTGATGAAGGTTATGGAACTTAATGTACAAAGAGATGCTCATACAGCAATTTCCTAATGTTTCAAAAGCATCAAATAAAGACTACATGCTGTGAAGTTGAGCACTGCCTTGTTTCTTCATCAGCTTTACACTGTGAATCTGGGAAGATAGATGCTTCACAAGAGCCCACCTGACATCATCGTTCATTTTAAATTATCAAAAGCGTGTAAACCCCTAACAGATTGAGTGTGTGATGTTAAGGTGCATGGGGCAGCACACCTACCACATCAGTCTCAGGAGAGAAGATGTCTGGTGGAGACAGGCGAGCTCAAACCATGCGCACAATCAGGAGAATCAACGGACACAGGTGTGTGTGCGGCTATGCTGGTGCCTGTGTTGAGAGACATATTGCTCACTAATACAAGGTTCCTTCTAAGAAGTGAGCTTCTCAATTACATGCCACAATGATGAGCTATGTCTGGCTAACACGCGTGGTAACTCACCAGTTCCCAACCTCTCACAGGTTAAGTGCATGTACTACTGCAGGCTCAGGAGACTGGGGGCATCCTACACTTAAACCTGCCTCTTTCTTCAGCATGCAAATCCATGGGATCATGTGAAATATGTTAATTATCTAGCACTTATGTGTGAGCGCACCCCATGTTTGCCAATATTAAGAATATCAGGAGCACACTTAAGCACAGACAAGGTCTAGTGCGCAGGGTTTTCTGTAACATGCAAAGTAGCGTGTTCGTCGGGAAACAATGATTGAAAGTTCAACACTACGTGATCAGAGATGTATTGCTCACGAGCGAGCGTTTCAACCAAAGGAAACTCCACTTGAGAAGGAGAGCTTGTTCCTCACAATATTGTCTTCTCCTGAACTCGTAGGGGAGATGGACAATCGGGACGACTGTCATGAAGATGCTGTCATAAGCTGCTGAAAATTATTCCTCTTTCAAGGTATCAGTTCCAAAATTTACCGGAAGAAACTTTTAATCCAGTTTGCTTAACTGTAAGCAAGCAAATAATCCTAAAAACACTGAAAAAAAGTAGTTAAAAGCCAAGAACTCCAGCCAGTGGCAAAACGTCTGTTCTCACTGACGGCTTGAACCAGAGTGATTACTCAATGAGCAAATAAGAGGGCAGGGTATACCCAATCCTGGCCCGTATCTACCAGCCACCTGTTTACACCTTGTTATAAATTTAATAACCGTATTTTCCAGCTTCGCTGATAATTTATCTTATGTAAAAGTAGAAGGTTTGTATTTGTGCCAGAACAAATAATAATAAAAATAATAATAATAATAATATTAATAATTATAACAACAATAATATAATATTTGTGTGTGTGTGAGGTGGACGTGTTCAGAGGCGCTCCGGACACTTACTGGAATAACTATGGTCATTTACATGCTTTCCCGTTAAAAATGTGTGTGTATGTGCATGAAGTGCTGCTCTGCCTAGTGAAGTGCTCTTTATCACTTGCAATCCTGTGCTTCTTGTTATAATTGAAAATTTCCCTCTAATCCAATCAGTGCCCGAAATTTCTTCCCCCCTCAGTGCCATTGGCTGCTTTCGGTTCAAACAGTGAAAATAAGAAAAATAAAAAGAGAGGAGTAACGGTTTGCTCTTCGCTCAGCCTAACCACAAGGTTAACATAGAAAAAATGACCCCGAGTGTCGATAGTGCCTCTCGTCCCTCCACCCCTCACATACAGAACAATTGTGTTTATTTTATCAATTATCGCTCTAACAACAGCGATCCGGAGTCCATCACAGATGTCGTGAGAAATCTTTTCACGGAAGAAGATATCACAATTGCATATGTCTAGTGCAAAGACTATATGCCCGACGGCATTCGGAATGATCGAAATGCAAAGAGCCTGACTTCTCAGAAGAAAATCTCTCTCATGTCAACTTGGCTCAAAACCACAACAAATGTTACCATTTGCGCAGATAACCCATACACCTTTCCTCCTGCCCAGCCAGCTGACCTCAATATAATGAATGTACATAACATTGCAGTAAAAGCCTTGGGGTTGTCAACTTCGCTGTCAAATAACTCTGAAGATCTCCGTGCAATCCCTGATGCAATCGCTGCAATGAGGCAGCAAATCAGTGATGCTGTAGGGCAGCAAATCAGTGACGCAATCGCTGCAATGAGGCAACAAATCAGTGATGCATTGGGTCACCAAATCAATGATGCCATCGCTGCAATGAAGCCGCCAATCAGCGATGCAATGGCCCTGCAAATCAATGATGCATTCGCTTCAATGGGGCTAAAAATCAATGAGATAACAAATGAAATTGGCCTGCCGGATACAGGGCCAAGGATTGTTACGAAGCAAACACCAGTCTTGGATACCACAACCTCCCCCTCCCCATTGTTAGACAGAAGAGATTCAAGATAAGTACCACCCACTCCTACCTCTCCCCCCTACCCCCGACTCATATGCCAGAGCGCTAATGTCAAATGCCCAAGACGACGACGAGGGATGGCAGACCTCCCGGCGAAAGACAAAGTCCCGACCCGACCGCAACCGCATTCAGGTCAACCAGCATTCATCCGGGAATATCTCCCCTCACCACCGCCCAAAGAGATGCCACGTCGTTGTCCACAACCTGCATTCCTCAGTGACTGAAGATGCCATCAGGCTACATGTTAGGAAATTAACAGGATCAGACCCTCTCATTCTTCATAGCCTAAAGTGTAAGGTAGAAGGTCGAGTTGCATACAGGGTTTCCTGCTTATTCCATCATCGGGAGGTCCTTGTAGGTAAAAACTTTGGCTCTGAAATACGTGTGTCCTTTTATAATCTTAAGAGAGACCAGCCTCCCCCAGGGACCCTAAACGCCCAAATTGATCTACAACAATCAGCCTCACCAAGCAATGCCCCGGCACCTACCACACCCACACCCCCTGAGATTTCTGCTCTTATCTCCAAAGGTCGACGAAATTCATGGAGTCATTAAGTATTTTGTCTTGGAACATATACGGGATCAAGCGGAATTTACCTGTTCTTAATGAGTTCTGCAATGATTTTCGTGGCATTATTGCACTGCAAGAAACCTTACTCCTCCCCCATGACCTGGCTATCAGTGATTCGGTTCATGCTGATTATAACAGTTTCTGTCTCGTCGATGGTTACTCACGACATCATCATTCAAGGTCGTCCGAAAGGAGGTCTCTCATTTCTATGGCATAGATCTCTGGATAAGTGCGTGAAACCAGTGACGTATCAAACTGACAGACTTCTCGGCCTGCAAGTAATGATCAAAGGTAAAACCATATTAGTGATTAATGCATACTTCCCCTGGGAGCGCCAGTCAAACTTTGATCAGTATTGTATATTGCTAGGAGAAGTTCAAGGTATTATTAATGATACCTCCACTGACCATGTGTGCCTAATAGGAGACTTTAATGCCCACCCATCTAGACTATTTTATAATGAATTACAGCGTCTCTGTGTTCAACAATCTCTTCAAATTAGCGATGTTGCCATCCTGCCTCCTTCCTCCTTCACCTATATACAAAACAGAAATGATATGCCCATCACATCCTGGCTTGATCATTGTATTACCACTGACCGCCTGCATAGCTCTATCACTGAATGTATTATACGATACGACCTATCGTCTGCATTCGATCACATACCCTTACAGATCACATTTCACACACCCTCCCTCCCGGCGGTACCCATCCAAAGGGAGAGGCTACCATCCATCTCATGGGATTTCTCCAACCTCCAAAAGTCCACTGCATTCAAACGCTTATCTGAAAGTAATCTTCCCTTGATAACTCAGCCTGCTGAAGCCCTGCTCTGCAATAATCCTAAGTGCCGCAACGAACAGCATAAAACAAAACTAAATGAATTCTACGTAAATATAATAAATGCCTGACGGAGCTCGGGAAGAGACACGTTTAGACTCTCTAGAGGTAACCATCGAAACATACCTGGTTGGAATGACTTAGTTAAAGACCTATACGCACACTCTCAAGAAATGTTCCTTCTTTGGAGGAACGATGGTGGCCAGAGAGAAGGTCCCTTTGCTCTACAGATGAGGCAAGCGAGAGCCCAGTTCAAACTTGCTCTTCGTCAATGTCGTAGCAACGAAAATCAGCTCCGAGCCGATGCATTGTCCAGAAAATTGACCAACCATGACTTCACCCATCTCTGGAAAGATATTAATTCACTAAACCCAAAGTCAAACAAATTATCCCAAAGAGTAGGGGATGCAGTTGGCGAAGAATCCATCGCAAGAATGTGGGGGGATCACTTTAGTACCATCCTAAATTGTATAAATGACCAAGATACCCGAAATGAAGTGGATACTCTCATCAATGTCAATATGAATTTTCAATATAGTGATCGTATCTCCCCGAGTGACGTGTGCGAGGCTATCAAGAAATTACCTAGTAACAAGGCACCCGGCTGCGATGGCCTTCCTGCCGAGGCTTTCAAATTCTGCCACCCTATAATTTATACCCTATTTTCTGCACTATTTAATGCCTGTATATTACACCAATATCTCCCCGAAACCCTTCTACTTGTCCACTTAATACCTCTCATAAAAAACAAACTGAAGGATGCCAGTGACCCAGGAAACTACCGCCCCATCGCCATCACAACAATCTCATCGAAAATATTTGAATCCCTTCTGTTCCGTCGCCTTGCACCATTTCTCCACACCGCAGACAATCAATTTGGTTTTAAAACTAACCACTCGACTGACACCTGTATATATATTTTAAAGGAATTATTGAATTTCTATATATCCTCGGCCTCCCGTCTACTTATGCTTTGTAGACGTGCGGAAGGCATTTGACAGAGTAAACTATCTGAAACTCTTTTTGAAACTACGCAAAAGGGGGACTCCTCTATATCTCATCGGTATATTATACTGTTGGTTCTCAACACAGCAGTTCTGTGTCAAATGGGGCAATGTCCTATCCCAGCAATTCGGTTCATCTAACGGTCTCAGGCAAGGAGGCATCCTCTCACCATATCTATTTAATGTTTACACAGACGATTTGAATATCAGACTGAATTCACTTCCCATTGGTTGTACGGTTAATGGCTTTACCATAAATAACCTTTGCTACGCTGACGATATGGTCCTCATCTCCCCCTCTGCCCAAGGCCTACAACGTCTTATCGACACCTGCAACGCATACGCTAATGAACATGACATAATCTATAACGAATCGAAGACACAGTGCATGTCTGTCCTTCCTAGAGCGCTCCGTTTCGTAGAAGATCCACATATTTTCCTTCAAAACCATCAGCTAGCATTTGTCAATGATTTTCCTTACCTAGGTCACATCATTACGAAAGATTTAAAAGACACATCTGACATTGAAAACAGGCGACGTAAATTGTGTTGTCTAGGGAACATGGTAACGAGAAGATTTGCCTTCTGCCGCCAAGATATAAAAAAACTCCTATTTCAAACCTACTGCTATAACGTATACGGCTGCTCGCTATGGACAAACTATACGTGTGAATCGATGAGACGTATCACAGTCATTCACAATGATATCCTAAGGCGCCTCACCAATACCCCGAGGCACCATTCAGCTTCAGCGATGTTTGTTGAAAATAGACTGGATAACCTAAAAACCATCATTCGTCGCTCTATAGTAAGTCTCACCTCCCGCCTACGATCTAGTGAAAATCCCCTAATTCAAAATGTGCTTGCAAGTGCAGCGAGAGTAAAATCCAAAATGTGGGAAACCTGGAATACGGAAGCGTCAGTACAATGAATTGTATTCACTAATATCTGATAGTGTGGCTATGCCAAATATTCATCACTAAATAACTTTGGCATGATACCCAGTAATGTTATGATAACGTGTTTTATTATGTTACATCTTTGTTGTCTAGATGTCCTGTATTTCCTTCACACCACCTGCTCAGTGACTAGATTTTTTTTTTCTTCCTCCCCAGTGTTCTTTCATTATTCAAGCAATTTCTGTTCCAACATATTTATCATTGTCATCGCCATTTTTTTTTTCTCCCTCTCTTTTTGTTTGCTGATATGTATGTTATCATCATTGTTAAGCGTTAATTCTATTGTGATTTTGTTACCCAGACCTTACAACTCTGTGTCAACCTGCTAATTGATGTTTATAATATATCACTGATATTATTGCATATCTCATCTTTTTTTTACCGATGTCAAAAGTGTAAGATCACTGTACCCTTATTGTAACTCTGTATATGGCTTTTGCTGAAATAAAGATTATTTTTATTATCATTATTATTATTATTACTAATAATAATAAAGAGAAGCATAACTGGTCCTATATGCAGTAAATACGCGCAGACCAGTCTTATTACTATAGCATATACAGGTGTCAAGCTCTAAAATGAAAGAGAATCATTGAAAATATTTATACATTGTACAATAGTATGGTTCTAGGACAATTGCCAGGAGGACAATAGCCAGCCGGACAATTGCCATTCGGTAATTGCCAGTTTTAGTGCCATGCGGATAATTGCCAGTGGGACAATTACCAGCCGGACAATTTCCATGCTTAACAATTATTTTCGGTCCTATGTGATTTCCTTGTTTAGAATTTTTTGTAAATATTTCTTTCTGTATTATTTACTTCCAAACTTCAGCAATTTTTGTAAATATTTCTACTTCCAAACTTCAGTAGTGAACATTTTTATTTGTATACTTCAGCCCTTTTAAATGATCTCTACCATCAAAAGTGAGAGTGGTAAAGATATTCTCGTTGATGCTCTACAGTATATGTACCATAAAAATGGATCTAATAGCGATAAATCCATAATCAACTGGGAATGTGCTAAGAGAAAACAAAATTCGTGTATAGCTAGAGTGCACACAAAAACAAAATCAGAAAACTACTAGTTGATAAAATCTATCGACTAACATAATCATGAAGCATCTAAAAGTACTGTTGATGCTAAGAGTGCTGTTGCAAAGTTAAAAGATGATGTTACATCGAATAATTCTACCACAAGATCATTAGTTGCAAGCTGCTTTTTGACATTAGATACTTGCTCACGGGCTGAAGTGCAAAACGTCCAGCATCTAAGTAGAAATGTTCGTCAATGGAGGCAACAAACTATAAGTGCTCCAGCAATCCCTAGGGAAAGGATCGGGTTTTGCATTCCAACAAATTTTCAACATCTTTCATCTGGAGAAAAGTTTTTGCAGTATGATTTGGGAGCTGAAGACCATAATCGTATTCTGATATTTGCTACTGAAGTTGGGTTTGATCATTTAAGGAGGTATAGAAACTGGGCAGTTGATGGAACCTTCAAGGTGTCACCGGGAATCTTTTATCAACCTTACACCATCCATGTCCAAGTAGATAATTGTAGTTTTCCTCGAATATTTGGCCTTTTTCCAAACAAGACTCAGGAAACATGAAATGTTTTACAACAAAATCCATGACATCCTTCAGCAAACTCCTACAACTATAATGAGTGATTTTGAAATGGGGACTTTTAACGGATTTAAAGGTATTTTTCCTGACGCTATTGTGAGTGGATGTTTCCTCCATTTCTGCCAAGCGAATTACAGGAAAATTGTTGAGTTAGCGTTTAAGGTTCGATACCATAATGATAACGAGTTTTGTCTCAAGATACGATGTTTCTCTTCTCTTGCCTTTTTACCAATAGAAGACGTTCCAACAGGTTTTGAGGAACTTTCCGAGGACGAAGATATCCCTGAAGAGTTTCTTGCTTATTTTGAAGTTACTTACATAGGAGTGATGAGAGGAAGAGGCGGAAACCGTAGAAGAGCCAGTTCATTATTTCCAATTTCGATTTGGAACATGCACGTAAGAACTCAAATGTGTAAGCCAGGAACGAACAAGTCTCGAAGGGTTCCACAGTGCTTTATCAAATAATGCTGAACAACACCCTCATATTTGGAAACTTATAGATCGTCTCATGAAAGAGGAAATTTTGTCGCAAACAAAGGTGATTCAAATGGAAAGAGGAGATGAGACCTACAAACACAAAATATAAGAAGATCAACAAGCGTTTAGAGCAGATAGTCAGCCACTATAATCCTGACGATAAAATCATCTTTCTTAGATCTATTGGTTATAATGTACATATTTTCTTAAGTATGATAAAAGTGTTATAGATGTGCTTTGTAAATAAATGTTTCTTAAACTATTTTCGATAAATTTGATTTACCTTTTTTTCCTTTTTTTAATCTGTTCTTGACAGAGTTTAAATTAAGCAAAGGTTATCCAACTTATCAAACATAAAAAGAAAGCAATGACCAATAAAAAACAGATAGAAAACAATTCAATAATAATATATCAATGGCAACTGTCCGGCTGGCAATTTTCCAGTTGGCAATCGTCCATACTGGCAATTGTCCGACTGGCAATTGTCCGACTGGCAATTGTCTGTTCACACAATTGTATACTGTATTTATACCTATGCTTGTCAAAGACACATTTCCCCTTCTATCTATGCCTCCCTTTAATTAACACCAAGATAACTTGAATAATTTATAAAGGATATGAGGTATTTTTGTGGCTTAATAATCTAACAAATATGACAAACTTATAACAGAGTTTGTATTTTTCCTAACATACAAACCCGAATTCTTTACTAAAGGAGATATCTAGCGCGAGCTGGAAAATATGGCAGAAAAACCTTAACAAGGTCGTTAATGACCGGGCAGGTAATTATCTACCTGTTAGTGGTGGGGGACCGCCGGTCAGTAGCTGCTGTTTACCTTCAATCGGATTCTAGCAAGGACTATCCTAGGGGGCGGTGATGGAGGGAAGATTTGAGTAAAGAATTCGGGTTTGTATGTTAGGAAAATACAAACTCTGTTATAAGTTTGTCATTTGTTCCTACACTTGATACAAACCCTCATTCTTTACTATAGGAGGCTTAGTCTTGAGGCCAGGGTGGCCAAGGAGTTCCCTATTCCTAGGGAAGATAGTCCTCAGACTAGACTCTTTTGAAGCAACAATCTTCCGTTATATCTTCTTTCTTTGTAGAGCCCCATAATCTCAGCACGACTGAAGATTTGTAGCTTCAAGGAAACAAAAGTTTCAGGATGAAGTGGGTCAGGAACATTAGACTCGGACCCCTTCAAACTTAGGATTCCCCCGACCTTGCAAAGGGGAAACCTCGTGACCACGAGTATAACTTATACCCTGTGAGAGGAATCAGATGAGTATCATACCTTACTCCCATTGGCGAGTTAACCTGAAACTGGATACAGACTAGGATCCCCAGATGGGAGGGAGAAGGAGACGAAGAAGATAGATGGATATCCTTCTTAAAACCTAATGTAACCCAGTATCCTCAGCCAATGATTACTGTCCCCTGAAAGGGCGTAAGGTAGCTACAGCACCCGTTGACCTGTCACAATAGGCCCTATAGAAAAGGTGTCTAGAGACCTATGTGTCACGTCGCTCAAATAGTGAGCGGTGAATGTAGATTGGTGTTTCCAGACCCCAGCACTTAAGACTTGAGACTGAGAAATTTCTCTTAAACACCAGTGAGGTAGCCACTCCCTTAACTTGATGGGCTCTAGGTTGTGCTGCCTCTGGGTCTCCGTAAAAACACCTCGCGATAATTTTCTTGAGCCAGAAAGGGATGGTGTTGCGAGAGGTTATATTCTTTACCTTGTTGGTACTAAGGAAGAGATGACGGAGACGTGGTCTGAAAGGTCTGGTGCGCTTCAGATATTTCTTTAGCGCCCTGACTGGGCATAGTAACGACTGGTCTGTATCCTGTTACCTTATTGAGGGTGGAAAACTGAAATTCTCAAAATCTCTCATCGGTAGATGAAGGATTATGAGTCTAGCCACCAAGCCCGGTACGAAGTTGCGAGACACTCCCCCCCCCAACCCTTAGAATGGGTGACGATGTAAGACAGACCATGTAGCTCACTGACCCTTTTAGCCGAGGACAGAGGTACGAGGAAGACGGTCTTAAGGTTCAGAAAGTAGCCTGAGGCCCTTAAGGGCTCATAGGGTAGACCCTTCAGGGAACATAAGACACGTCTCACGGTGATGGTCTAATCTCAACTGGGGGATAAGATCACTCAAAACCCCAAATCAACCAAGGAGATGTCCTCTGAGGCAGAGAGGTCAACCCCTTCTCAGTCTACAGATAAGGCTCAAGGCTGCGAGATGGCCCTTAATCGCCGAGACTGAGATGAGCTTTTCCTCACTGAGGTACATAAGGAAGTCTGGGAACTACAGATTCCTTCCTTTTGAGAACCCAAATGCTCCACATGGTCGCTGTTGTAGCGGTTAAGAAGTACATTGTCTTGGCCCCAGCAGTTAGGACTTCCAGTTGGGACTACCTGGAGTCTTGGTTTGACAAGTCCTCCCTGGCTCGCGAGGTAGCCGACTGTATCAGACCACGTGTCAAGCCAGAAGGGACATTGAAGTCGCTACCATTGCCGAGGCTTCTGTGACTGAGCAGAGCCTGGAAGAGTAGTGTCTCTTCGTGGATTAGCCCGGTGTGAGCCTCGCCGCGAGGGGATCCAAGATCAGACGAGAAGGGTTGACGTCTCTGATCTCGGCAAACGGACCAGGTTTAAAGGTCGCTCAAAAATGGCAGAGGCAAGGGACAGTGACATTGCACTAGCAGTTAGGACAATGCCCTAGAGACTGACCATATATTATATGGTCGACCAAGCCTCCTCTCCATTCCAGCTAGGACCAGGGAAAGCCAGGCAGTGGCTGCTGATGACTAAGCAGATAGATCTATAGGCTCCCCCAAAACCCCCAACCTTAGCTCACAAGGATGGTAAGGTTGCAAGCAGTAATGGCACTAACGAGTCTGAGCGGGACTCGAACCCCAGACTGTCAAACACCAGTCAGAGATTTTACCAATCAGTCCACAGCCAAAAGATTAATTCTGGTCTTAGGGTTTGGGGCGGACGACATAGCCTGTCTAAGGCTGGAGTGTCAAGAGGTCAAGGAGATAGATGCAAATCGACGAGGCATGAGATATTACACATAGTTCATAAGGCCTTCAATAGGAGGATTCTAAGTCCCTCGACGGCAGTTCTCCCGAGGAATCCTCAGGCTGCGCTAATTCCTCACGTGTTATTACAGGTAAAAGTGGAAACGCGAGTAGCAGACAAACCTTATGTCTTACCCCTCGTATCTTTCTTATCGAAAGGGGAAGAACGGTAGAAGTTGGAGTGTTTGGAGGTAATGGCGAAGACCGTTGACGAGAGTCGGAAGACTCTCTGTCATAAGAGTAAAACTCTTGATGACGATGGTCGCGCGCATAGCGCTAATTGCGTGCGTGCGCGGACACTCTGTGCTAATTGTTACGAGAGCCTGATGACTCAGCGTAACAAACTCAAAGGTTCCAAGTCGTGTGAACTCGAAAGTCCAGCGCGACAGAGGCCCAAAGGACTCCTAAGGTCATGAGAACCCGTAGGAGTTCAAAGGCTCCCGATCACGCCCGCCGAAAGGGTGATCGTCACGAGACCCCGAAGAGTCAACGTGAGGAGAACCAGTAGGTTCAAAAAGACGTCTCCTTACAGCACGAGGGGGAAAACGTCAGGGATGAAGATAACTCCTCCACAGGGTGGATTTGTTCTCCCGAACGAGAACGTCGCTTAAGACAAGGCTCTCGCTCCGGCCACGGAGAACCAAAAGCATGAGGGGGAGGAGCGTGGATCAGCAAACTCCTACAAGTTTTCTCTCATGAATGGGAGGAAGGTTCTCCCAAAGGAGATCGCCTAAAACAAGCTTTCTCCCTACTTTATGGGGAAAAGCGTAGGCGTAATAACCTCTCTCTCGCAAACGTGGGAGAAGTCCTCCCAAAGGAGGGTATTGCCTGAGGCAAGATTTCTCCCCGCTCTATGGGAAAAAGTGTTGGCGTAATAATTTCTCTCTCGCGAACGAGGGAGAAGTCCTCCCAAAGGAGGACATCGCCTACGACAAGCTTTCTCCCAGTTCTATGGGGAAAAAGCATACGCGTAATAGTCTCTCCCGAAGGAGTACATCGCCTAAGACAAGTTTTCTCCCAGTTTTATGGGAAAAACGTAGGCGTAATAATCTCCCTCTCGTGAACGAGAGAGAAGTCCTCCCGAAGGAGGGCATCGCCTAAGACAAGCTTTCTCCCAGTTCTATGGGAAAAAAGCATAAGCGTAATAATCTCTCTCGCGAACGAGAGAGAAGTTCTCCCGAAGGAGGACATCGCCTAAGACAAGCTTTCTCCCGGTTCTATGGGAAAAAAGCATAGGCGTAATAATCTCTCTCTCGCGAACGAAAGTGTTCTCCCGAAGGAGGACATCGCCTAAGCCAAGTTTTCTCCCAACGTAGGCGTAATAATCTCCTTCTCGTGAATGAGAGAGAAGTCCTCCTGAAGGAGGACATTGCCTGAGCCAAGCTTTCTCCCAGCTCTTATGGGGAAAAAAGTGTAGACGTAATAATCTCTCTCGCGAACGAGGGAGAAGTTCCCTCCGAAGGAGGAACAAGCCTCAGACGTGCTTTTTCCCCAGCTCAAGGGGAGAAAGCACAGTCTTCGGGACGAGATACCAGAGGTAAAACTCATCGAGCTGTTTGCAACTCTTCACGAAGGAGAGAAGGTTACTGAATGGCTGAAGTGGGGAAGCTTTCCCTCGGAAAGGGGGTGGTTCTCTCACGCAGCCCAATTCCGAGGAAGGTTATCGCTCCCTCGTAAGGGGAGGTTCTCTAATCCCTAGAGGCGAACCTCCTGGCAGCAATCTATATTTCCCAACAAGTTGATCAAGTTGCAGGTTGACAACGAGTGCTAACTTGTAACATGAAGCGCAGGATAACGAACAGAGCGGCCGAAGCCCTTACCATTGTGTTCTACGTCACTGCTATCTGGGTGTTTTCTTTTAGTCTCTCTAACACGTTTCCCCTTTCCCTCCTGCTCTCAACCGAAGAGAAGAAGGGCCGAACCCCTGCATCTTCTTCTGAGGTTTCCGAGAGACTCGTAATCCTTAACTCAATAGGGAGCACAGGAACGGGGGAGGGTGTCCTGTCTGAAACTCGAGAGTGAGGGATTGACCCCGCGAGTGTATAACCGGAGATTTGCGTGTGTAGCGCTAATTGCGTGCGAACACCTTGCGTGACGGGAGTCTGAAGACTCCGCCATAAGAGTAAAACTCTTGATGGTCATGGGCTCAGTGTTGGTTGAGCGTACGCGAACACTTCGCGCGACAAGAGTCCGAAGACTCTCTGTCATAAGAGTAAAACTCTTGGTGCCCTGTTTCACAAGAACCAGAGGGTTCAGCGTGATCGTGTGTGCCCCTAGAGGTTGTGTTGCGAGAACCCGAAGGGCCAGAGCAATGGGAAACGGAAGTTTCCTTGTCACGAGACACCGAAGTGTCAGCGTGACTAAATGCACGAGAGCGAGGTTTCAGCAACATGAGTTGCGAGAAAACGAAGGGATAGCACACCGGGAAACCGAAGTTTCCTTGTCACGAGACCCCAAAGGGTCAGAGATCGAGAATTCGAAGGGAAGAGCGATCTTCTCTGAAGATAAAGAGTGAAGCGAGGAGAAGCGCTCTATCTGACTTTTCTAGAGCGAACGGAGACCCTCAAACTATTATGCAAAGAAAAGTTCAAGGTCAGGACGTGCTTTGCCCTCGGCCGCGCTCCTGGCTTCTTAGGCTGCGTTTACACCAAGCGAGTTGAGTCGAGTCAAGGCAAGTCATCACGCGTCATGAATCGCCACCCCAGTTTAACATTAATTTGTATGGATATTTGAAGAAACTAGTTACACCGGAAGAGTCGAGTCAAGTCATGTCACGGCGCGTCGCGTCGAGTCACATATAGGGCTGGACCCATTTTCTACTTCAGTCACAGCGAGTCAGTAGGTATCTCTGTCTTAAGACTTTACCGATATAGCCACTAAACTGCGATGCATCATAGAGGTCGCTATGATGTAGCTTTATAGTAAAACTAATTATGAACGAATTATCATGTTTTATTTTTTATTTTTGGGTTCAAAATACAATACTATATACTGTATATATATAATAATATAATATAATATATATATATATATATATATATATATATATATATATATATATATATATATATATATATATATATAGGGTACGTTACTATACGTTTACAATTAACAGATATCTTAATGCGATTATACTGTGTATATATATATATATATATATATATATATATATATATATATATATATATATATATATATATACATACACATATATATTATATAATTACATAATAAAATCCATGACCCAAGGGATCAATGGAGAAGTTAGGAGTGTGGGAACGTCAAGTCATAACAGGATGTGAAAGTCAAGACCAAGCTAAATCATTGCAATGTAACATTTTGTATCAAGAGTAAACACAACACAAGCATCCCGTGAGAAACAGTTGACTTATTTGATCTTTGGACGGAAACAGATGTGTTCCGGTAGTAATCTTGTGTAATCATATTTATGTAAAATGCTGAGATAACTAATGAAACGTTATCACCAAACTTTATATTTTTGGGAGTTCTTTTTCATTTGTCATACGGAATGGTCATCCGACCAAACCATCCATACTCCTGTGATGGAGCTACTAATAAACTGTTTAAAAGTTAACTTACATAGACTTATTCAGAAGAAGTAACCTACAAGTCTAACAACTATATATCACATTGAAGAGACATGAGATAGAACACTAATGTGTGTTTATAACAGTACCACACCAACATATATATATATATATATATATATATATATATATATATATATATATATATATATATATAGTTCTCTTTTACTTTATGTTGGAGTGACGATATGAATAAGATAGATCTGAACTCACTCAAATGTGATCTACAATCATATTTTAAGGAGGGTTATTTTTTACCTTCACTACAGATGTATTTTAAGACGGGAATACTAAGAGAGAGAGGAGGAAAAGAGAAAAAAAAAAAAAAAAAGAGATGATGATGCCCAAGGAGAAGACGAAGCCACAATAAAGTAGCCACTTCAACCAAGGAACTTGCATCTATTCCGTATGAAATCAGACAGGTCACTGATGCGGGCTGACGCAGTCGGTGTATACGGAGATGAGTCAAAATGAATCTCATCAAATGACGTTCATGACTTGACGTGACTCGACTCGCTTGGTGTAAACGCAGCCTTAGATGATCCCTCGTATGAGAAAGACGACAGCGAGGCAGAATGATGATGAGAGGGAGTGTTCTTCTTAGGTTTGTGCCAGAAGCGCATATAGTCTCGGGGTGAGACAGAAGGCGAGGAAGAGCTAGATCGATGATGTCTCTTCGGCAAGAAAATCTAGGTGAAGGGGTAAACGGGCGCGGGAGAGTGTTCTCGCACGTCTGTGCCAGCCGTAGGGCGCACGCAAGCAGGAGAAAGTTCCCTAGCGTGCGGGCGCACAGTGGATTCATACGGGGCGCCCGGGAGAATGTTGGCGCGCATCACTAGGAGAGGATTCACGAGCGTGCGCGCATATCCTTGGGGATGCGCGCGAGAGAAGGCTGGCGCGTTGGTAAGGGTTGGCGTGCGTGAGAAGGCAGCATGGATGACTTGTCAGAAGTCCTGCTATCAGTAGAAAGTTGGCGCGCAGGTTTTACCTGGCGCGTAGGATGGTACACAGTATGGTGCGCAGGAGAGTGAGATGTTGGGCGCGTATGCGCACGTGCAGGAGAATGTTGGAGCGCGGGAGAGCGCTGGCAAGTAGGAAAGCACTGGCGCGCAGTAGAGCGCCATTGCGCAGAATATTGATGGCGCGCAGGTAGTTTGCGCGCAGGTGAGCGCATGGCGCGTGATGGAGCTATGCTCTTGTCGGAGCGTATGCGCATGTTGGCCCGTACGCTCTTGATGCCCTATGTTAGGGTAAGGTGGAAGCACTCTTAAGTTTGTGACGAGAATGCTTATAGTCTTGCGGCGAGACATCTCGTTAAAAGATAGAAGGCGAGGAAGAGCGAGAACGATTATGTCTCTTCCTATGTCGCCTGTGTCTCCGGCAAGAACATCTGGGCGAAGGGGTGCGTAGCTCTCCTTTTCCTCTTCTCTTTCTCCCTACTAGTCTCCAAAGAGGGAGAGAACGATGAAGTGGAGGAGGAGGTGGTACTGCGATGTCCACTTCTACATACTGTACTTGGCATGGGGAGCCTCAGAACACCTATGACCTCTGTAGCCAGGGCATAGGGAAAGAGGATCCACCTCCAGCGGCGACATAAAGGCGCCCAGAACACTTCCTCATAATAGAGGACATCACATCTAACAAAGAAAAAGAAAAACGATTAATCAAAAAAACAAAATAGAAAGGCTATTCCGCCAGGCAAATAAAGCAGGAGCAGTGGTGTTACCACTACGACTGCTAGAATTCGGTTGAGGGTAAACAGCAGCTACCGACCGGCGGTCCCCAACAACTAACAGGTGGGTAATTACCTGCCCGGTCGTTAACGACCTTGTTAAGGTTTTTCTGCTGTATTTTCCAGCTCGCGCTAGATATCTCCTACAGTAAAGAATGAGGGTTTGTATTAAGTGTAGGAACAAATTTTTTTCTCTTACATTTATGTATATCATCACACTATTCAAGGGTAACTTTTATTCTTATCTATTTCAGACCCAATGTATCACACAAAACTCTTGTGCAGAATTACCAATTACTCTTCTATATTGACATTATCATTCATATTTTTTCTGTACTATTTGCCAAAAAGATAATAGCTTCGTGCTAACTAAACAAATAATTGAGGGTATTTTTGGGCTCAAGCCATGTCATCCTGATGGAAGGTTCCTATTGGTAGCTTTCTAAGGGATATTTGGCTACAGTGATATTCCCAGAGAATTGACTTTTAGGTCTCCAGAATTCTAACTCCTGGCACGAATATCCTTAAAATTTCTCTTAAGGATATCGCATAATATCAGGGGACGTATATCTTGATACGACACATGACAATCTTCACCGCAAATAGCGTTTTCGTTTCGAGGGGGAAGAGTGGCGAAACAGAAGGGGAGCCGTTATCAAGGTTACTCTTCCTCCCGTACTACTACGAGTATCCAAGATGGCGCTCATTCCTATTTCTGTAGCGATTTTGCACTGTGGTTTTCCCTGTTTAACGTTTTTTATCGTTATTGAGAGGAATTATAATGCAATCTCCAGCTTCTTCTTCCTCTGGAACGTTGAGTATTTATTCTTTACAGTGTATAATTTTTAGCTCCTGCTTCACAGTGAAATTAGTGTAATTTAATGTGTTATGGAGCTTGGCCGGTCACCGGAGGTGCCATGGGCACTGTCGTTCGATATGCATGTGTTATCTAGTTAACAGAACGACATTCCCGGTTGTAATAGCATTAATAAATCATGAAAGCTATATAGGCACAATTATACTAGTAAAGATATATTTATGCATACAAACTTCCTCTTCCTTATGTCGATTGTATACGTTAGAGTTTCGGCGATTTAGGTAACCGAGATCTCGCCCCGCGCTAGGCTACCTAGCCTATGCGCTTTAGTATACTTTCATACATTATCCCTGTTTACCTTCGTGTATCGTTTTATCAATTCATCGGGAGATAGTATATCTCCTAGAATTAGTTATATAACTCGATACTCGTCTCCTGTGGAAATTTAAGGGTAATCCCTCCTTCCCTCTGAGTGCCGCCATAGGCGACAACCCTATCTTGGTCTTGCCATAGAGTAGTTCACTCCGGCTTGACTTGGCTAGGGTTTTCTGTCTCCCACCCTTGCCGGCAAGTATCCTGGCTTGGGTTCTCGACAGAACCTCAAAGTATTCAGTTTTTCTGCAGGCGACCGAGTAGTAGGGTGAGTAGTCACTCCCCTGCTGGCTTAGAGCTGCCGACATAGGAGGCTAAGCCTCCCTAGGTCGCACTTGAAGTGGAAGTATGATGCCGCCACCTTCTCCCCTGCGGTCTATTAGACTAGTCCTGTTTTGGCAGGCCCTAGGCTGAAGAATAGATATTTTTCTGCCGCTTAGGATGGCGCCGATACTGAAACAAGGTTTCACCCTCGTGTAGAGGTGGCGGCAATCCTGTTGCCTTCTTCTACAGTTAATACAGGACCCTTTTCCCTGCCCCTCTGTCCTTTAGCAATGGCTGAGCTATCGCAATCCTGTGGTCGTCGTTCTACAATCTCACCGCTTGCCGAGTAGATTTTGGTGCCGGCCGGGCTCCTACATAAGCAGCTGTATGGTCACTCAGTCTTTCCCTTATGGACGCAAGGCTCCGGGAAAGGTTGTGCCGGCTGTGACGGCTGCCGGTGGGAGACCCTTCTACTGTTGAGCGTTCTTCAGTCCTCCTTTGGACTGCCATCCACATCCCTGAAACCGGCAGCGACCAGCAACGGACCTTGTGGCTGGGTGGAAGCTTGAATGATGCATTCTCCCCTTCCATTTGAACCCTCATTCTGGAGGAAGGCAGTACTTATATCCTTATTTTATTGTAAACATACATTGCAATAAGGCAGCCCTTCACTCCATGCTTTCTCTCTCTCTCTGTCAGCTAGTGCCGCCAGGTACTAACCCACTGCCGGCTGGACCGGTGCAGTCAGGTACTAACTCAGCCGGTGGCATGCCGGCTGGACCGGTGCCGCCAGGTACTACCCAGCCGGCGTCATGCCGGCCGGACTGTGCCGTCAGGTGCTAGCCCAGCCGGCATGAACTACAGTATATGATTATACAGTAGCCAGTATATTTGCTGTATAGTATATACTGCAGACAGAAAACTATAGTATATATTATGCAGTAGTTATTTTCCAACATACCTTGTGTATCCTTGCAGAGTCTATTGTTGAGACCAATCCTATATTGAAAGAAAAGATTTCCTTCAATACACTGATAGTTAATCAGTTAACAACTTACCCCACAATATTAAAGAACTTAAGAAGGGTCAGTGTTAGTATACACTTATTCTATCCCAAGAGGTTAGACCCCTTCTCTTTGAGTTTGCATGGATATGGAAATGCTATAACTTTAATTTTGGGGGAGGTCACAGCAATTGGCTGGACAGGAAACACAAGTATGTGTCTTTCCTATTTCCCTTCTAGCTTAACTATCCTAAGCTATAATGGTTAAAATGATATTTTAATTATAAAATAAATTTTTGAATATACTTACCCGGTGAATATATAATAGCTGCTGCTCCAGCGGCTCGACAGAAAACACACACAAAAACTCGCGAGCGATCGCTATGAAGGTTGCGGGTGTGCCCACCAGCGCCAACTATCGGCCAGATACCGCATATACATGTAAACAGACCCAATTTTTCTCATCCCGCTGGGTCTCTATCGGGGAGGAAGGGGGGGCCTTTAATTTATATATTCACCGGGTAAGTATATTCAAAAATTTATCTTATAATTAAAATATCATTTTTAAATATTTAACTTAGCCGGTGAATATATAATAGCTGATTCACACCCATGGTGGTGGGTAGAGACCAGAGTTAATTAAGTTTACAGCGTATATGCTTAGAGTTTTTGACAGTTATATCATAACAAAACCCAAATATATAAAGGTACCTGGTAAGGAAGTTGACTTAGACGATTACTCTGCCTTATTAGTCTGTCTTCCTTACGAAGCCCAGCGATCCTCTTAGGATGCTGAAAGACTCCCAGGAGCTGAAGTATTAAGGGCTGCAACCCATACAACAGGACCTCATCAAACCCCTAATCTGGGCGCTCTCAAGAAATGACTTTGACCACCCGCCAAATCAACCAGGATGCGAAAGGCTTCTTAGCCTTCCGTACAACCCAAAAAACAATATTAAAAACATTTCAAGAGACAGATTAAAAAGGATATTGGAATTAGGGTAATGTAGTGGTAGAACCCTCACCCACTACTGCACTCGCTGCAACGAATGGACCCAGTGTGTAGCAGTCCTCGTAAAGAGTCTGGACATCTTTTAAGTAAAATGACGCGAACACTGACTTGCTTCTCCAAAAAGTCGCGTCCATAATACTTTGCAGAGATTTATTTTGTTTGAAGGCCACGGAGGTTGCTATAGCTCTAACTTCGTGCGTCTTAACCTGAAGCAAACATCGGTCATTCTCATTCAAGTGAGAATGAGCTTCTCGTATTAAAAATCTGATAAAATATGACAAAGCAATCTTTGACATAGGCAATGATGGTTTCTTAACTGAGCACCATAATGCCTCAGATTTACCTCGTAATGACTTATTACGAGCTAAATAGAACTTAAGAGCTCTAACAGGACATAATACTCTTTCCAGTTCGTTGCCTACGATCTCTGATAAGCAAGGAATATCAAAAGATTTAGGCCAAGGACGAGAAGGCAGTTCATTTTTGGCCAGGAAACCAAGTTGAAGTGAACAAGTGGCTTTTTCTGTAGAAAAGCCGATGTTCTTACTGAAGGCATGAAGTTCACTGACCCTTTTAGCCGAAGCCAAGCACACTAGGAAAAGTGTCTTGAGGGTGAGATCCTTCAGGGAGGCTGAATGTAATGGCTCAAACCTGTCTGACATGAGGAACCTTAGGACCACGTCTAAGTTCCATCCAGGAGTTGCCAAACGACGTTCCTTAGAGGTCTCGAAAGACTTAAGGAGATCTTGGAGATCTTTATTGTTGGAAAGATCTAAGCCTCTATGTCGAAAGACCGAAGCCAACATGCTCCTGTAGCCCTTAATCGTGGGAGCTGAAAGGGAGCGAACCTTTCTCAGATGTAAAAGAAAATCTGCGATTTGGGCTACAGAGGTACTGGACGAGGACACAGATGCTGACTTGCACCAGTCTCGAAAGACTTCCCACTTCGACTGGTATACTCTAATGGTAGAAGCTCTCCTCGCTCTTGCAATCGCACTGTCTGCCTCCTTCGAAAAGCCTCGAGCTCTTGAGAGTCTTTCGATAGTCTGAAGGAAGTCAGACGAAGAGCGGGAAGGCTTTGATGGACATTCTTTACGTGGGGCTGACGTAACAGATCTAACCTTAGAGGAAGACTTCTTGGAAAGTCTACCAGCCATTGAAGTACCTCGGTGAACCACTCTCTCGCGGGCCAGAGGGTAGCAACCAACGTCAACCTTGTCCCTTCGTGAGAGGCGAACTTCTGCAGTACCTTGTTGACTATCTTGAATGGTGGGAATGCATATAAGTCCAGAAGAGACCAATCCAGTAGAAACGCGTCTATGTGGATTGCTTCTGTATCTAGGACTGGAGAGCAATAGATTGGTAACCTTTTGGTCAACGAGGAGGCAAAGAGGTCTATGGTGGGTTGACCCCAAGTAGCCCAAAGACTCTTGCCCACGTCCTTGTGGAGGGTCCATTCCATGGGTATCACCTGACCCCTCCGACTGAGACAGCCTGCCAAGACGTTCAAGTCCCCCTGGATGAATCTCGTCAACAGGGAGATGCCTCGATTTCTTGACCATAAGAGAAGGTCCCTTGCGATCTTGAGCAGCGTGAAGGAGTGTGTGCCTCCTTGCTTGGAGATGTACGCCAAAGCTGTGGTGTTGTCTGAGTTGACCTCTACCACTTAGTTTCGAAGAAGCTTTCGAATATGATCAAGACCAAGTGGACTGCTAATAGCTCCTTGCCGTTGATGTGCATGCTCTTCTGACTTGAGGTCCACAGACCCGAGCATTCCCGACCGTCCAGGGTCGCACCCCAACCCAAATCCGACGCGTCTGAGAACAACACGTGGTTTGGGTTCTTGACTGCTAGGGATAGTCCCTCTCTCAGACTGATATTGCTGTCCCACCATTTCAGGCATGCCTTTACTGGTTCGGAGACTGGGAATGATACCGTCTCTAACGTCTTGTCTTAGTTCCAGTGAGAGGCTAGATGGAACCGGAGAGGCAGGTGTAGTCTCCCTAGTGAGACAAACTGCTCCAGGGATGAGAGAGTCCCTACGAGACTGTTCCAACTCCTGACTGAACAAACGTTTTCTTTTCAGCATTAGTTGGACTTCGAGCAGGGCTTGTTCTATTCGGTGGCAGACGGAAAAGCCCGAAAAAACTGGACTGCGAATCTCCATCCCCAAATATAGAATAATCTGGGATGGGATCAGTTGGGACTTTTAGGTTGACCAAAAGTCCCAACTCCCTGGCCAGACTCAACGTCCAATGTAGATCCTGCAGACAGTGAAGACTGGATGATGCTCTGAGAAGCCAGTCGTCCAAGTACAGGGAGGCTCGGATCCCCGATAGATGGAGGGATTTTGCCACATTCCTCATGAGCCTCGTAAACACGAGAGGAGCAGGACTGAGGCCAAAGCACAGGGCTCGAAACTGGTACCCCACATTCCTGTAAACAAACCTCAGAAACGGTTGGGAATCCGGGTGTATAGGAATGTGGAAGTATGCCTTCTGAAGGTCGAGAGAGACCATCCAGTCGCCTTCCATTAATGCTGTCAAGACAGCCTGGTAGACTTCATCGTGAAGTTTGTCTTGACAATGAACACATTGAGCGCACTTGCCTCTTACGTACTCCTGCAGTGAACATGGCTGCCAGATCATTGGAGCCATCCCTGAGGGACTTGTTCATGCATGACATAATTGTACAGCAAAACTTCAAACGCTCGAAAAAACTCCTAACAGGAGATGGTCTAGCTCTGAAGTCGACCATAAAATCTTGGAGCGTCTCATGGCCAGGCGCCAGGGAGAGTCTATGAGGTTTGAGAAGTCTATCTGGGCAGAGGCAGGAACTCCCAAGCCGAGAACTTCTCCCGTGTCATATCAGACTCTCGCTCTATAAGCCAGCTTAAAAGTAGGGAAAGCAAAGGCTGTCTCCCCCAAACTCCTCCTGGTGATAAACCAGTCGCCTAGCAAACGTAAAGCTCTCTTAGAAGAGCGAGAGAGCACTAGCTTATAAAACAACGGCTTTTAAGTAGCTAGGCCTAGTGTAAACTCTGACGTTTAGGCGAACGAGGAGCAACAGTTACAAAAAGATCCGGACAAAGATCCTTAAAAATCAGCATGATTTATTTAAAGTCCATAGATGGCTGAGCAGCTTTAGGCTCCTCTCCGTCTGACAGAGTCCTCAAGGGAATATCAGTAGGAGGGGGAACAGCAACTTCCTCATCTGAAGGAACCTTGTCCGACAATAGCCGAGTCTCAAGCAAGGGAGAGACCTGCCGTGGTGGCAATGCTTGACAAACAGAGTCCACACACAAAGGAGCAACAGTAGCAGTCAAGGACGCTATGTCATGTAACTGCTTAAAGGACTGACCAGCAACAACCAACAGGTGCGGGAGGACGCTCGACGTCAACTCGAGACTGCCTTGACTGCCTAGACTGAGCAGTCAAAACAACTCTTGACTGCGGTGCTTGACGCTCAACGTCAAAACAAGTCAACTTCGCTGGTTGGCGAACGTCCTGAACGTCAACAAGAGCATGCGGCAGCAGCTGAACGTCCACAAGCGGCAGAAAGTCAACACTGGACTGCATCGAGTGAGGCTCTACAAAACGTGACTGACGTGACTTTGTAACGTCAACGTCAACAGGACGAGCAAAGGTTCGTTTGGGCGGCTGACGGCCAGGATCTCGATCAGCTAAGCGGCGAGGATCATCGTGAACCTGCTCAGCAGAATAGTCCTCCATAAGAGAGGCAAGCTTATTCTGCATGTCTTGCCGTACAACCCATTTAGGATCAACGGGAATGGTTGCGGTAAGAGACGAGGGTAACGTCTGTGACTGCAAAACCTTGCCTGCAAAAAGACTCTCGGAGCCTGTGTTGCGCTTTTGTTTAGGCGGCGAGCAGTCTTCTGATGACTGCATAGGATCAGAGCTGTCCTAATAGTTAAAACCAGGACGCTGGACCTGTCCTGAAAGGACTGACTTTCGCTTAAAGGGCCTCGAAACCTTGTTCCACGGTTTCTTATGCGAAAAGCCTTCGGATGACGAGGAGAAAATCGTCTCGCTCGTCTTATGGTAGGGGCGGTGTTGATGAGACACGCCTGAAACCATAGAGGGAACGTCTGTTCGCTGATCAAGTCCTTTCGAACCCATAAGTCGTACGACATTACTTCTCCCCTGGGCTTGGGAGCTTGCAAGAGGTCTCGGACTAGGCGAACGACAGGCACGAACAGACGAACCCTCGGTCGCAACACTGATAACACTTTGCGCAAAATCACTTTATCACTACGATTTTCTGTTTTGCACTTATTTCACTGAAATCGAATTTTTTAACAATTCACATTAGGTATGAATAAAACTGATTTCTACCTGAAGCACGCAATTCTACCCTCATCAAAAGGTTATAATTGCGAAATCAGTCGTATAATGTAAGCACATTAATACAAGCAAAAAACAGTAAACATATTTTAAGATAAAAAGATCAGTGGCTGGGAAGGAGACTAAACACTAGTTCATTCAAAACTACGTTTTCAATCTCTCACCGTACAGTGCCTTGGGACGAGAATAAAAACTAAAAACGTTTTATCCTTTCTCCCCGTACAGAGACTAGGGACGAGAGTAATTCGAGAACAACGTTACTCGCTTGGGACGAGAATAAAGATCGGAACGTTCTCTCTCCTCTCCGTCTCCATCTCTCTCTCTCTCTCTCTCTCTCTCTCTCTCTCTCTCTCTCTCTCTCTCTTGATTTCGCACCGAAGAGAAGAGCCCACTTACCTTTCGTCAATAAATAGGTTATTTGACCAAAGGAAAAAACTGAAAGGTTTTTCAATTAAAAAGTTCCTTTAAAATAGTATTTAAAACATTTAAGCTTTGAAAGAAGAATGAACAAAACGTCAGAATCGATTTACTCTTTCTGCAAAGTGAAACCGTGATACTCTCTCTCTCTCTATCGTAACGATAGAGCGCAAACCGCGTAGCATAAATAAACTAAACGTTAGTTCATCTTTGAAACAGTACGAAGACTATTCAAAGAAAATCTTTCATAAAATATCTACTAAAAAATATTCATTTAATAAGTTTTAAATCATTTGCTCTGTAAAAGTTATTTACGATTGAAAGGGCTCAACGTTGTTTAACTTCGGTTTCCAAGTTAGGACCGCCTACTCTCAGGAAAGGTCGCATATAAACAAATCATTAAAATTTATCTTGATGTTTATTATAAATGGAAAGCTAATCGAAGAGGCCTAATAAAGGCGGTTGAGATATAAAATATATAGAGGAAAATCTATACAGTAATTAATTTATAACGTGATAAGATAATGGCTAAAAGCCTAAAATACACTTCCGTACTAAGGGAAGGGTCGGCCATTTAAAAGACAAAGAAAGTCCAAAAAACAATCCAAAGTCATCAAAAATTAAATCTATCCAAAAACGAGTTCAAGATTTAAGTTGAATATAAAACACCTGCACTGCGAAAGCTCAAACCAAAAGGAAGTACTTCACCAAATATGTTGAGAAAACTCCAGGTTATACAGCGAGTATTGATACGTCTTGTCGTTAAGGCCGACAGAGAAAAAATTGGGTCTGTTTACATGTATATGCGGTATCTGGCCGATAGTTGGCGCTGGTGGGCACACCCGCAACCTTCATAGCGATCGCTCGCGAGTTTTTGTGTGTGTTTTCTGTCGAGCCGCTGGAGCAGCAGCTATTATATATTCACCGGCTAAGTTAAATATTTAAAAATATTAATATCAATAATTTGCATAATTTGCTTATCATGTGAGATAAACAACCGCATACTCATTTAATTTTCCTTTCTTTACAGGAGGACCAAATGAAGTGCGATGTGATCTTCTGCAACCACAGGTGTAGGGACTTCAGTGGTCACAAAGCATGCAGGTCTCATGCCCCCTGCACCATGACTACGAAAACCCTGCGGTACTAGGACCCCCAAGACTGCAACATCTGCCGGACCATGGTGACCGAAGGTTTCGACAACCCCAAGTCAACGGAGTCGAGGGATGCAGCATGAGCAAATCAGTGAAGATGGGTACGAGGGCTCCAAAAGAACTCTACGGGACCGTACCTGCCTAAAGAAAGGATTTGCGACTTGCTTTTCCCAAAAGCGGGTAGCGAAGCTGTCGTACCCCAAGCACGACCCGGACCTCCCTGCGTCCAGATTGCCATCGAGACGGATGTCAGTGAGGCGTTGCGGAAATCCCCCCGGAGGAAAGGATGTCTGAAGTGTCCACAGACACGGAAAAGGATCTACTGAAGGATGATCCCGAGGAGGAGTCTACTCTACCTCCGGAAGAAGATGATGTCGAGTCGGAGTCCCTTCCATCTGTGCCGGCACCAGAGCCGTTACCCTCAACATCTTCCTCTTCTGCCCCTCCATCAGGCGACATGAGCCAGGCACTGGCCCATCTGACGGCCCTAATGGAGAGCATTCGCAAGCAAGGCGAAGCTAGGGAAGCGAAACTTGAGAGAGAGAGCTCCGTGAAGCTCGACTCACCGCCTCCCGAGGGTCATACAGACAACCCAGAGTCGTAGACCTCCCATCCTGCTCCAAAACCAATCCCTGGAAGTATGCAGAGTTTATGACAATCACCAACGGCAAACTTTACATATCGGAGAAGATGGGAGCCGTCCCCTTAAATGACATCCAGTTCTGGCCAAGTTTTAATGCTTACACAGATGCAGGAGCCAGCGTCGAAAGAGGAGACGGAACCCAAGGAGGTCATGGTATTCGACCACGACAAGGCACAGGCTCTATTGTCGAGCAGCCCGAAGAAGGTGGGCTACACGAACTCTAAAGTGCCAGCCCTGAGCAAGAAGCATCCTACCTTTCTTGCTCCAGCTTCAATAGTCTTTCCCTCTACAATGAAGGATTTTAAAGCCGTTGCCAAGGCAGTGGAGGCAGGCAAACCATGTCCTACACTGGAAGAGTGTAGACCTCTGTCGTTAGCCCTGCCCATGGAGGATAAGGAATGAAAAGAAGTCCACCTAACTTTCTCAGTAGGGAAGTTGGATGCAGATATCACGGGACGACAGTTCAGTGAGAATCTCCCGAAACTGTCAGACTTTCTCTTGCGTAGGGAGCAAGAGACGAAGGAGAGACTGGCGGCATCCCTATCCCTACAGAACTGCATGGAGATGTGTGCAGGCCTAAAGAGCACCCTAGACATGAACATAGTCATGGCCAAAATGCACGTGGCCACCATAGTAAAGGACCTGTACACCTTTATGAAGGCCAGGAGAGCATGTAGAGAGTTCGTGTTTGCTGCAGCAACAGTGAAACACGAACCCAGGAAGCTGATAGCTTTCAATATCTGGGGTAAAGACCTCTTCCCAAATGAACTGGTCAAGGAGGTAGTTGATAGAGCCGCCACGGAGAATAGGAACCTTCTCCAGAAGTGGGGCATTTCATCTAAGCGTAAGTCTTCCTCGGATGCAGGTCCCCAACCTAAGAGGAAGACCAAGAAACCCAGACTACCCCATCGGCCTGCCCAACAACATCCCACAGTCACCATGACTGCGGTGCCCCAAGTGGTTGCCCAACCACAAACCACATTCCAAGTGGTGCCTCAACAGCTGGTTGCCCAGTCACCAACATTCAACCCCGGGTTCGAGAGGCAAACCACTACCTTTCGTCCCAAAGGTAGAGGCTCCAGACGGGGCTCTTCAAGACGCCCCTCGCGAGGTAAGGGAGGACGCGGTCAGGGAGGTAAATCCTCCGGACAACCAAAGCAATGAGATGCTTCAGGTAGGAGGGAGGCTCCAACAATTTCAGGATCATTGGACCTTCGATCCTTGGGCCCACTGCCTAATCAAGAACAGACTTGGATGGAGCTGGAGCAAGCCTCTACCATCATTTCCTCAATTCTTCCAACACTCCACCCCCTCATTGGAAGAATATACCCTGGAACTATTGAGCAAACGGGTAATAAGGAGGGCAAAGTCCATCAAATTCCAGGGAAGGCTGTTTTGTGTTCCCAAGAAGGACTCGGACAAACTCAGTGTCATTCTGGACTTGTCACCACTCAACAAATTCATCGAGAACAGCAAGTTCAGGATGTTGACCCTTCAGCACATAAGGACCCTGTTACCGAAAGGGGCGTACACAGTCTCAATAGACCTGGCAGATGCTTACTGGCATATTCCAGTCAACCGCCCCCTCTCCTCATACCTAGGATTCGAGCTACAGAAGAAAAGGTAAGTCTTCAGAGCCATGCCCTTCGGACTAAACATAGCCCCAAGGATCTTCAAGAAACTTGCAGACCCAGTCGTTCAACAATAACGCCTAGAAGGTGTTCAGGTAGCAGCGTACCTGGACGACTGGCTGGTGTGGGCAGCATCCAGGACGGCTTATCTGCAAGCATCCAAGAAAGTGATCCAGTTCCTGGAACATCTGGGATTCAAGATCAACTTCAAGAAGTCTCGACTCTCTCCAGCTCAGGAGTTTCAATGGCTGGGAATCCATTGGAACTTGAAGTCACACCGCCTCTCCATTCCCCCAGGGATGAGGAGAGAGATTGCGGGGTCTATCAAGAGACTACTGAAATCCGACAGGATCTCAAGACACCAACAGGAAAGAGTACTGGGCTCTCTCCAGTTCGCAGCAGTAACAGACTCAGTGCTAAGAGCACAGCTGAAAGATGCGTCTGGAGTCTGGAGAAGATACGCATCAAATGCTCGAAAAGATCTAAAAAGACCAATACCGACCTTACTACGATCACTTCTCAAGCCATGGTCAAAGGCCAAGAAAATAAAGAGGACTGTACCCTTACAACTACCTCCACCATCGATAACCATCCACACGGATGCCTTGACGGAAGGATGGGGAGGTCACTCCCATCAAAGGAAAGTCCCAGGGACTTGGTCTTCTCTGTTCAAGACCTTTCACATCAACATTTTCGAGGCCATGGCAGTCATCTTGACGTTGAAAAACTCTCCCCTCGCAGATCAGCACACATCAGGATGATCTTGGACAGCGAAGTGATAATGAGATGTCTGAGCCGACAAGGCTCGAGATCACCCCATATCAACCATGTGATAGTGGTCATCTTCCGTCCGGCGGAAAAGAAGAGATGGCACTTATCAGCAGTTCACCTTCAAGGGTTCTGCAATGTGATGGCGGACACTCTATCCAGGCTAGCCGATAGAGTCAGAATGGTCCCTAGATGCAGACTCATTCTCCTTCATCTTACAACTAGTCCCAGAACTGCAGATCGACCTCTTCGCGACGAGCGACAACAAGAAACTACCTCGATGTGTAGCCCAATACGAGGACCCTCTAGCGGAGGCGACGGACGCCATGTCCCTCGATTGGAACAAATGGACCCGGATTTACCTGTTCCCTCTGACCAATCTCCAGCTGAGGGTCCTCAACAGGCTGAGATCCTTCCGAGGAACGGCAGCTCTAGTGGCTCCCAAGTGGCCCAAGAGCAACTGGTTCCCTCTGATAATGGAACTGAAGCTGAGGCTGGTCCCTCTACCGAACCCAGCACTATCTCAACGGGTTCAAAAGTCGACTGTCTTCGCTTCATCACAAAGAACCCAAAACCTTCATCTCATGATTTTCTCGCCTTAGCGGTTAAGAAAAGATTTGGGATCTCGAAAGGCAGTACAGTATAGACTTCTTAGAAGAATACAAGTCAAAGTCAACCAGAAGACCATATGAATCGTCTTGGAAAAAGTGGGTTGCTTTCGTTAAAGCAAAAGGACCGAAAGATATCTCAATAGACTTTTGTTGGTCTTTCTTTATCCACCTTCAAGAACAAGGTCTGGCAGCCAACGCGATAACTACGTGTAAGTCGGCCCTGACTAGACCTCTTCTATACGCCTTCCAAGTGGACCTGACGAACGAAATCTCTAACAAGATCCCAAAGGCATGTGCTAGACTTAGGCCTGCAGCTCCTCCGAAGCTCATTTCATGGTCCTACATTATGCTTCAACCGTGAACAATGAAGATTGTTCTCCTAAGGATCTAACTCAAAAAGTTATTTTCCTGTTCGCTATAGCCTCAGGGGCTAGAGTTAGTGAAATAGTGGCCCTATCCAGAAATGAGGGCCATATTCAGTTCACAGAAGTGGAAGAACTGAATCTTTTTCCTGATCCAACCTTTCTTGCCAAAAACGAGCTACCCACTAAGAGAATCTTCCCTCTGAAGGAAGATGTCTCTCTGTGTCCACTAAAATGTCTAAAGGTCTTTCAAAGAACCTCAGACTTCAGGGGAGGACAGCTCTTTAAAGGAGAAACTTCAGGATCAAACTTATCCCTAAAACAACTGAGGGCGAAGATCACCTACTTCATTCGCAGAGCGGATCCTGACAGTACACGCGCAGGTCATGATCCAAGGAAAATTGCTTCATCACTGAACTTTTTTCAGTATGTGGACTTTGAGCATCTTCGCTCAGACACTGGATGGAAGTCATCCAGAGTGTTCTACAAACACTATGCAAAGCAAGTGCTTGAACTGAAGCATTGTGTGGTGGCGGCAGGTAGTGTATTAAAACCTGTCGTCTAGTACTGCGATGAACAGTGAATTGATGGGGACTATCAAGTAGGGTGAAAATGTGTTGACACCTTCCAGTGCAATACCTTTCATGTGAGTGTCACCATGGTGACACTAAAGACTGTTCAAAATCTCAGGTGTAGAATTATACAGATAACACTTGTGCCGTGTGTACTTGTACACAGTGTTGATAATATACAACGTTTACAGATAATTATATTGGAAAATTTTATCAAATTTTCAAATTTCATAGTGGCACTAATCAATCTTCCCTTTCAGGTGGAAAATATTTCTGTTTAAAACTGTATGTATAATTCCTGTAATATATATTACACTTGTTATTCTAATTTTACTCATTAATCGTAAACAAATTTCTATTAAAAGTGTAATTGCGTCTTATTTCGCTTCGCAATTAGCACATTAAAAGTAGCCAGAGTTCTCTTGCTTATTTACTTAAGTAAACATCATACTACTGTATACTTACAAACATTGAATATATTTGATACTTATTGTTCTCACAACATATACAAACTGTGAGACTTTTGAATATCTAGTTGATACTTATGTTTGTTCCTACAATATATGCAAACTTTGAGACCCCTTTTCTACTGTCTAGTATGACTCTTCCCTGCAGGGGGCAGGAAGCACTAACATTGTCCATGATTAGTGGTAATGACGTATAACAGTAACGTCATATGTCTCAATGGTCCGGATGACCATAGAAAAATTGTCCCAAGGTTAAGGCACTTATGAAAATCCACAGATACAGTACTTTCTAGTAATTCTCTGGTAAACTTTCATCCGGACGACATGGCTTGAGCCCAAAAAATCAATTTTGAAGCGAAGCGAAAAATCTAATTTTAGGTGAGATAGCCATGTCGTCCTGATTGACCCCCTCCTTTTCCATAGAAAAGGCTTAGGCAAGATCCCTCCCGAAACTACTATATCTGTAGCACCATGCTCAATGCTGCAAGGAATGAGTGCCATCTTGGATACTCGTAGTAGTACAGGAGGAAGGGTAACCTTGATAACGGCTCCCCTTCTGTTTAGCCACTCTTCCCCATCGAAACAAAAATGCTATTCGGGGTGAAGATTGCCATGTGTCGTATAAAGATATACGTCCCCTGATATTATGCGATATCCTTAAGAGAAATTTTAAGGATATTCACGCCAGGAGTTAGAATTCTGGAGACCTATAGGTCAATTCTCTGGGAATATCACTGTAGCCAAATATCCCTTAGAAAGCTACCAATAGGAACCTTCCATCAGTACGACATGGCTATCTCACCCAAAAATGAGAAATTTGTAGGTAATTTGTATTTTTCCTAACTATACAAACCTTAGCTATTTAATATGGGTAATTACTTTCGCCGTAGCTGAAATGACGAGCCATTGGAATTTTAACGAGGGTTTACTACCCCACCGCTAGTTAGCGGGGGGTAGGAAGGGTAGCTTGCTACCCCCCCCCCCCTCACACACACCTGTGCTTGAGCTCACTTTGCTTAGAGGTAGGACTTCACAGGGGATAGGGCTGGCGGGAAAGTTTGATTAAATAGCTAAGGTTTGTATAGTTAGGAAAAAAGGGATTTTGACGAAGGAAAAATCTATTTCTGGGCGAGGGACCTGTGTCGCTCCGTGAAATGCTCCTCTAGCACCATTTCTAAGGCATAATTATTGCTGAAAATACCAGAGAAAAAGAGATGCATGGAATGCCAGGAATAAACCTAGCTCGCTCACTCATTGAGTGTCGGTATAGAAAACTGGGGCGTGATTGAACCACGACCATAGATCCCTCACCAATTAGACCTCTCCTTCATCAGCATACCCCCATCTCTACCCCTACATCTTCCCACCCCCCATCCCCATTCCTCTTCAGCACTTGCGTTGGTCAGACGTGTTTTGTTTTGCTCGTGTGCTTTGTGTTATTTTTGGAAGATGTCCGATGTTTTAGAGCTCCCTGCTTCCAAGTTGAGTATTATATTTGTCTGTTTGGGATTTCTTGGTAGCGACACTTTTTTATTCTTAATCGTGTTTGGCCTTTTGTTTATATATATTCCCTTTCAAGGGTTCGCTATGGCCATTGTGTCGCTTACTAGTGATCTCTTTGTTTATCGGGTTTGCATTTAGTTCCTTATACTATTTGTAACCCTGATATGTTATTTTCATTAGTAAAATAAATTTTTGAATATACTTACCTGATAATCATATAGCTGACAGCTATATGATCATCGGGTAAGTTTAATATTGAAAAATGTTATTTTCATTAGTAAAATAAATTTTTGAATATACTTACCCGATGATCATATAGCTGTCAGCTATATGATCATCGGGTAAGTTTAATATTGAAAAATATGATTTGGACATCTATTTCTTATTTTGGCATGATCTTTTATTTTTCATTTTTATCATCTTAGCAGATATACCCTTCAGGTTTGTTAGTGCTGTGTTTGATATCCTACTTAGTCGATCCGTAAGCGGCTCGGTGGGTAGCTTTCTTGCCAGCCTTTTTGTATCGAGTCCATTTCGGGGAAAAGTTTACGTTGTGGTTGTTCTGAATCGTTTTTTCCCGATTTTGGAAGACCTTTGTTTTTTATTTGCCTGTTCCCCTTTCCGTTTCGGCTTACAGTGAACCCTCGCTACTTCGCGGTTCGACTATCGTGGATTCACCACTTCGCGGATTTTTTCCATAACCCATATATATACAGTAATATATATATATATATATATATATATATATATATATATATATGTATGCATGTATTTATGTATATATGTAATTATGTATATATGTAGGTATGTATATGTGTATACATATAAATATACTGTGTATATATATATATATATATATATATATATATATATATATATATATATATATATATATATATATATATATATATATATATATATATATATATACACACACACACACACACACATATATATATATATGTATATATATATATATATATATATATATATATATATATATATATATATATATATATATATATATATATATATATATATATATATATATATATATATACAGTATCTAAAGTAGGAAGATGTGATGAAGTTCTAAGGGAAAAGTATGGGAAATATGTCTGGGTAATAAGCAAAGCTCTACCTCCAGTTTGTTTCTTCATTATGATCAGAGATAAACGTAAACAAAACATTGGTTGCCATTTTTTATCGTCCTTTTTAGCGTGTTTAGGAAACGCATATAAAATCGCCTTTAATATTTGTGCCTGTTTTAGTTTAGGGTACAGTACTGTAGTACATGCATTAAGTGTTCTGTACATTAAAGGGTAGTTTGTTAACAGTACTACGTACAAGGGAAGGTTTTAAAAGTCTGAATATACATGTTGAATAAATAGGTAAATATGGTGTCACTACTTCGCGGATTTTCACCTATCGCAGCCGGGTCTGGAACCTATCTACCGCGATAAACGAGGGTTCACTGTATTCCCAATTTCGAAAGGTTTAGGTTTAGTTTTATTTTATATCCGTATTCTTTTCCCCATAACGTTCTCATTTTGCGTGTTCGCTTTTATTTTGATCATGTCATTTACGTCTGTCATTATTTTATTGTACTTTTGCATACAAAATATATATATCAATAAATACAAGTCGATCGCGGGAGCTACATGCTTGCCGCCGTTTAAGGTTTTTCCTTTGTGTTTCGGTGGGTGGCTCCCTCCTCCCTTCGTTCACGATGGTCACCTGATTTTGTTCTGGTCTCTCCCCTCCCCACCTCTTGGGTCCCTTCCCCTTACGCCTTCGCCTCCCTCTTCTTCGGAGGGGGTTGGCTTTGGTCACATGCTCTATGGTAGTAGACAGGAAGTTCCTTGAGGTGGGGGGGTTGGCCATACGCTCCTTACGTCAGTTCGGGTAGCGCTCTCTTCTCGTTTCGCTTTGGTTGGCCACCAGGCGTTCGAGACTGGTTTTGCGCTTGTCTCCCGACTCCCCCTACCCCCCTCATGTTATCCATCCATGATGTGATCCTCCCGTCCCGGAGGGTTGGGATATTTTAAATTCATTTCTGCGAATTGTAGTTGTTTCTTTGATCGGTTTCGGACACTTCACTCTGTTCCGTTACCGTTCTTTATCCTATATTTGTTAGTTTTTTAAGTGTCAGGGAGGGCGATTGCGGCGGAGCTTTTAACATTATATTTTAAGGTTATTTTTATCGCTATTTTTAGATTTTATTTTATTTTATTATTATTTTTATATTATGTATTTTTGTTTTTATGTGTCGTAGTTTCACTTACTTTCCGGAGCTTCTTTATTCACCTGTTTATCCGGAGCCTACGACTTTTGAGAGTTGATTTTTAGTTTGTTTGTTCGTTCTCGCTTACGGTTCCCACTCCGGTGGGTATCCCGTACCCTGAGAATTTATTTTTTAGTCTGATCGTTCTCGCTTACGTTTCTCCCGTATCCTGAGAATTTATTTTCTAGTCTGATCGTTCTCGCTTACGTTTCCCACTCCGGTGGGTATCCCGTATCCTGAGAATTTATTGGTAATGGTGTTTGCTCTTTCTCGGTTACGATCCTCACTCCGGTGAGTATCCGGTATTCAGAGGATTTAATTATATTTTTGTTTTCCTACGAATTTTTCATTTGTTCCATAACTGAAATACAAACCACGCTATTTAATATGGGTGACTCACCCCTTAGGAAGGATGGCAAGTTCCACCCAGTACTGGCTTTTGGCTTTGCCCCGGGGACTCAGTATCTGAGTGTGTCAGCACTCAACAATAAGGAGTCCCTGCACCTCGCTAGAACCTTGCTGTGCAAGGGCTGCGGCCTACGTACACTGTGTGTGAAGGTATGAAGTGTGACTCATCCTAGGAAGTTGACCTGTAGTCCTTCAGATGGAAACTTTAGACTAGGACTCTCCCAATACCACCTCGTCAGGGTATGGGGACGTGAAAGTATTAGCTTAATACTAGGAACACAAGGAAACATGGTTTACCTGCAGTGGTTCGAGGTCAGCTGTGCAGAAAACCCAGGATGCTGCTTTCCCCAAGAGAGGGGAGGATGAAGAAAAGAATAAGTGCCAGACATACATTTTCATTCATGCAGACTAAGACCGGGTAACAATGCCCTCAACCTTCTGCTACTTATCCATTAAGGAGCCTGAGGTTTTAAACCAGCTGTTGTGCAGCCACCACAGGGCCGATAGAGAACGTATCGAGCCTCCTGTGGGTCATGTCTTGCAGGTAGTGGGCTGTAAAGGTCATCTGACGCTTCCACACCCCCGCTTGTAGAACCTGCGTCACTGAAAAGTTCTTCTTGAAGGCCAGGGACGTAGCTACGCCCCTGACATCATGTGCTCTAGGGCAACGTGACGGAGGAGGGTCAGGATTCAGGGACAGATGGATCACCCTACGAATCCATGCCGAGATGGTATTCTTGGTAACCCTCCTCTTAGCTCTCCCAGTGCTCACAAACAATGCCTGCACTTGGGGACGAACTGCAGCCGTTCTTTTGAGATATAGCCTCAGACTCCTTATTGGACACAGTAGGAGTTGGTCTGGGTCATCTGTTACAGAACGAAGACTCGAAATCTGGAAAGAGTTGAACCGAGGCTTTGGCCCATCCCCTTGAATGGGCGATGTCATAAGAGAGACCATAAAGTTCACCGACTCGCTTGGCCGAGGCCAAAGCTAGTAGGAACACCGTCTTCCAAGTTAGGTGGCGATCTGAAGCCTGGCGTAATGGTTCGTAGGGAGGTCTCTTAAGAGACCTGAGAACTCGAACCATGTTCCATGGAGGAGGTCTCCCTTCCGACTGAGGACAGGTAAGTTCATAACTTCGTATGAGTAGGGAAAGTTCCAGCGACGAAGAAATGTCCACTCGTTTGAGCCTGAAGGCTAGACTTAAGGCTGAGCGATAGCCTTTCACTGCCGAGACTGAAAGGCGCATTTCTTCCCGCAAATACACGAAGAACTCCGCTATTGCTGGAATAGTGGCATCGAGTGGAGAGATACCCCTTCCACGACACCAACCAGAGAAAACTCCCCACTTTGCCTTGTAGACAGATGCGGATGACCTTCGCAGGTGTCCAGACATCCTGCTCGCAACTTATTGCGAAAATCCTCTCTCAGCGAGGAGATGCTGGCTAGTATCCAGGCATGAAGTCGTAGCGAAGCTACGGCTTTGTGGAAGATGTTGGCATGTGGTTGTTTGAGTAGCTCGTGTCGTGGAGGGAGTTCTCTCGGAAGTTCTGTTAGGAGTTGCAGAAGGTCTGGAAACCATTCCACGTGATGCCATAGCGGAGCTATAAGGGTCATCGAAAGATTGACCGATATTCTGGTCTTGTTGAGTACTCTCCTCATCAGACAGAACGGGGGAAAGGCGTATACTGTACGTCGATGTTGTCCCACCGTTGTTGGAAGGCATCTTGCCAGAGCGCCTTGGGATCCGGGACTGGGGAGCAGTACAGCGGGAGCTTGAAGTTCAGCGCTGTAGCGAACAGATCCACAGTCGGGGAACCCCACAAAGTCAGGACTTAGTTGGCTACTAGATGATCCAAAGACCACTCGGTACTCACTACTGTATCTGAGACGCTCTGCTCAGACTGTCGGCAAGCACATTCCTCTTGCTGCGAGATGGAATAGCTGCTTTGAAAAGGTACCTCCTTGCTTGTTGATGTAAGCCACTACTGTGGTGTTGTCACTCATCACCACCACAGAGTGACCCGCCAGGTATTGTTGGAACTGTTGAAGGGCCAGGAATACGGCCTTCATTTCTAGCAGATTTATATGGAGGTACTTTTCTGATTCTGACCAAAGGCCTGAGGTCCTGTGTTGCAGAACAGATGCCCCCCACCCTTTCTTTGAGGCGTCCGAAAACAGCATCAAATCCGGGGGGAGGACGAGAAGATCCACTCCCCTTCGTAGGTTGTCGTCTGTCACCCACCACTGAAGGTCCGTCTGTTCCGCAGGACCCAGAGGGATCATGACGTCCGGGGAATTGTGACCCTGATTCCACCGGGAATTGAGTCGTCATTGGAGGGATCTCATCCTGAGGCGACTGTTGGGAACTAGACGGGCCAAGGAGGAAAGGTGACCGAGGAGACATAACCACAATTGGGCTGGAAGCTCTTCTCGTCTGAGGAAAGGACTTGCGACCCTCCTCAGCCTTGCTATCCTGTCGTCTGATGGGAAGGCTTTGTGGAGATTGGTGTCTATGATCATGCCTAGATATACCAGTCTTTGAGTGGGAAGCAGAGAAGACTTCTCGAGATTTACTTTGAGTGGGAAGCAGAGAAGACTTCTCGAGATTTACCATGATCCCCAGATCTTAGCAAAGTCCCAGAAGTTTGTCTCGGTGTCGAAGAAGGGCTGACTCCGAGTCTGCTAGGATTAGCCAGTCATCCAGATAACGGAGGAGACGGATGCCGATCCTGTGTGCCATATTAGGGTGAACACTCTGGTGAAAACCTGTGGTGCTGTGGAGAGACCGAAACACAGCACCTTGAACTGGTACACCTTGTTGTCTAGGCTGAATCTTAAGTACTTCCTTGAAGACGGATGGACTGGGATCTGGATGTAAGCGTCCTTCAGGTCCAGTGTACACATGAAGTCTTGCAGTCTCACTGCAAATCTGACCGTGTCTGCGGTCTCCATGCTGAACGGGGTCTGGTTGACAAACCTGTTCAGAGCTGAGAGGTTGATGACTGGTCTCCAGCCTCAAGACGCCTTCTTTACAAGAAAGAGTCGACTGAAGAAGCCTGGGGACCTGTCGACAACCTCTTGGAGAGCGCCCTTCTTCAACAGGGTCTGGACTTCTGCCTGAAGGGCTTGCCCCCTTGCCGATCCCATGGCAAGGGAGCTCAACGACACTGGATTCGCTGTCAGGGGAGGTAGAGATGTTGTGAACGGGACGCGATATCCTTGACTGATTACGGAAATCGTCCAGGAATCGGCCCCGAGTTGCTGCCACCTGTTTGCGCAACTTTGTAGGCATCCCCCCACTGGTGGACTTGCAGGGGGACTGCCAATCCTAGCGTTTGCGGCCTCGGTCGCTCCCTCTAGGATTCTTTCCTCCCCTGGAGGACTTTTTGCCTTTCTTGTCCTTGACAGGAAAGGGCTTAAACACCATTGTCTTCGCTGTAGCTGCCGGTTTCGTGGTCTTGGTAGGATGTGGCTGCTGTAGGTTTATAGGGCTTTGAAGTTAGAGCTCTATGTAGGAGAGAGTCCTGGTTGGACTTCCTCCACCTCTCAGCTGCCTGCTCCACGTCCTTAGGCTCGAACAAGTTCTTCCTCATAATGGAAGAATGTCTGAGCCTGCTGATCTCGGTACTGGGGACCTTTTGATGGAATCTCTCAGACACCGCATCTCGACGTTTCAAGATGGTATTAGCCCACAAGTTCGAGACTTGGTGGGCTAGAAACTCGATTGTACGAGTGCCTGAGAGTAAAAAGGTCTCCATGGCCTTCCTGGTACTCTCTTTGGACAAGTCCTCTGATCGTAACAGGATGCCCAGAGACCCTAGCCAGATGTCCAGCCACGAAGTTGCCTGCATGGCACACTTCGCTACCTTCTCCTGGCTAAGGACCTCCGTTGCTGAGAACAAGACCTGCCGGTTGGAGTCTCTCTAGAGAGACTCCCCTGGTAAGCTCTTCCAAAGAGTGGTGTAGGGGAAGAGCTAAACAAGTCTCCTCCATGATGTCAAAGTACCTCCTCTGATGGACTCGAGGAGGCAGGAGGAGTTTGTTGCCGGCGCTGGATCGGCTGGAGGAGGCAAGCTCGGAGAGCTGGCCTTCGACCTTGTCTCTGGCACTCTTAACCCCGTGAGACCAGGGCAAAGCCGCGCTGGCCTTTGAGGGTTTCTGAGTACCAAAGACTCGGTCCAAGACCGTGTCCTTGCCCTCACGAGGGGGAATCTCTGGATCCGCAAACCCATTGAGATTCCTCATAAGGGTCAGAACCTGCCAGAACGCATGCTCTGACTCCTGCAACTCCCCTCCTGAAGCCGTAGCAGCGAAGTCTCCTGTCCCCAAAGGCTCTTCTTGGAGGGACTCGTGGACGTTCTCTGAGTGCTTGGCTGGCTACGGTCTAATCCTTGAGGATGACTTAGGCAAAGTCTTAGAGTCCTTCGACTCACTCCTGGGAGGGATGCAGGACTCCAACAGCGATGGTGGGAGGCTCTTCTCCACCCCTACCCGAGAAGACTTTCCAGCGCGAGGGTGAGTTTCCTTCATTGGTGCGATGGGGGACCGCCTCACCTCGCGTGACTCCCCTGAGGACGGGAAATCTTCGTCCGAAGGGGAGGGAGTGAAAGTCTGGGGGGCTGGGGAGGCCTTCCTCAAGAACTTCCGAGGAGTCAGCTTCGCCCTTGGAGAAGTTACCACGTCAGACACTCCTCTCTTCCTCTTCAGGGGAGTAGAAGCTGCCAATGATTTGTGGCCCAGCTCAGAGAGAACAGGCTTAAAAGCCTGCATGCCCGCTCTGACCAGGGACCCAAACCACGGCTGCTGACTGACAGCTGCGCTGTCAGAAACTCCCTCTGAAGGGAAGGGGATCGTTCGATCCCTAGGAGGAGTTACCAAAGGGGGGTTCGCCTGAAAAGATGAAGGAGAAAAGTCCCTGGACCTATCCGGAATCCTCCCTCCCATCGGCGAGCGCGCTGTTCTGCGCTTGCGGGTGGGGGGATGATGATGACCTGGTCACGCGTAGTCTTGCAGCCTCACGCGTGGGATTGCACTGGGGATCGCACTGGCGCTCGCGCAATGGGAATTGCCCTGGGTCGTGCGCGGGATATGGCGAGGGCGCGTTGGTGAGCACTGGCGTGCAGGGGAAGAGGTTAACTTCCCCACTGCGCCCAGATCAGAAGATCGTGGGCGCGCAGAAGATCGTTGGCGCGCAGGCGAGCGCTGGTGCGTAGGCGAGCACTGGCGAGTAGGCGAGCACTGGCGAGTAGGAGAACAAAGGCGCGCATGGCGCACAGCAGGATGAGGGTGCGCAGTAGCGCTCTTTAACAAGAACCACTTCTGAAGGCGAGCGCTTGCGCGCAGGTGATCATTGGCACGCAGGGGAGACCTGGCGCGTAAGGGACTTATGCACTAACTTGTGCGAAAGCCCTTGATGCCCCGAAGGGACTGTTGCCCGTTTTACAACGGGATGTGTTGGCGCCCACAGCACGTCAGCAGCCAGGAACGGCGACGGCAGGTCAGCAGGTCTGGCGGGTGGAAGGTCGGCGTGCCCTTTGTAAGGACAACCTTCCACCGAAGGAGATCGCGAACGATCTGCAGAGAGGTCCAGGGATGTAGCTGGTAGAGTCGGAGAACGACGGCGAGGTTCCTCTGCGGAAGACTGCGGTGATGATGAACCGAAGAGGCACCTCCTAACATCCTTGTGAGGTGAAGGAAGGCCTCTACGGCGAAGAGGAAGGAGGGCTTTACGCCTTATATGCCCTCTGGGGGCCGTGGGGTCAGCGGCCTGACCATCAGCAGTCCTTCGAAGAGGAGTCTCGGGGGAGAATCACCGGCAGGAGAGACTGTTGGACTTAGTTCCTCCCTCGAAGGATGTTCAGAGGGGGAACTAAGCCTTCAGCTACATCGGGAACATCACGAGCAGAGGTTTGATATAACTCATCGGAAGCTCTGCTACAACAACGTCGACGATAGACAGAGGATCAACCTCTGCTAAAGTCAGCGATTGTTTGACAGCTGCCCCCAACCTGATCATGTCAAACAAGGCTTCCTTGGAGGGCGAACCCTCAAGCCCCAAGGAAGCCCAAAGCTGTAACAAATCATTATTAGAAACAGGCATATTTAAATCCTCCCCCGGGGGAGGAGGAAGAGCTGCCTCGCTATAGGAGGCAACTCCCTCTCCCAAACCCTGAGATCGGTCAACAGAACTACGGCCTATGCTACCACTCGACAGTTTCTCGGAAGAAACCGATCGAGTGGGAGCTTCGGAGGAGGTTTGGGCCACGGAAGAAGAGTCCTTGGGATTTTCTCCTTTCAAAGAAACCTTCGAAGGAGAAATATCCCGTCTGGACTTCTTCTTCCGGCGCCGAGAAAACCTCTCCCACTGGGAGGTAGACCACTCCCTACACTCACCACACACTTTATTCCTATCACACCGCTGGCCCCTACAGTAAGGACATAGGGTGTTGGGGTCCGTCTCGACCGCCGACATATACGTGCCACAAGGGCAGTCAGGTAATCCAGGACACTTTCACATAGCAGAGGCCAACTTCACACACACCTGTCAAAGGAAAAGCAAAAAGTATTAGTATTGGCTGTCAAAGAAGGCGAGGGTGACAGCAGACACGTCCGACTACCACCCGAGCCAAGAGCAAAGTGAGCTCAAGCACAGGTGTGTATGAGGGGGGGGGGTAGTAACCTACCCTCCCTACACCCCCACTAACTAGTGGTGGGGTAGTAAACCCTCGTTAAAATTCTAATGGCTCGTCATTTCAGCTACGCCGAAAGTAATTACCCATATTAAATAGCGTGGTTTGTATTTCAGTTACGGAACAAATAGATTTTTCGCTTCGCTTCAAAATCCGTAATTTAAGACCTGCGAAATTAAATAAAACAGATCTATACTGGCCAATAACAAATTATTAAAAAATTATTCATCACCTGATCCATCAAATTCGATATACAGTAGTCAGTTAACCAACACCCTAACCTAACCTAACCTAACCTAGGCTACAGTCTCCTTCCTCATCAACTACACTCCCCCACACACTTAAAACTAAACTAAATTGACCCTGAACTCCTTGTTCTTACTTATCAAACATCTAGCAGCTTATCTCTGGTAAATATTTACGACTTTACCTCGCATTACTTTAGGGATTTTCATTTAAATAATCTAGCTCTTTTAAAGCAACCTTCTTCCACAGAATTTTTCCAAGAAACGCTCTTTTGCCACATAAACAATCATTCCCTTACTTAACCTTCTCTTAATAATAAAACCCAACATCAGTAATCCAGTATTCCATGAAGAATGGTGTCAACGATATATTCAAGTTGTAGGAAAGTTAAAGGAATATGTACTAACCTATGGTATCGCCACCTAAACTTGCCTAAATCGTACCGTCCTTACTTATTGTGGGGGTGAGGGGGTTGAACCACCCACTAACCCTTGCACACCACTGTTGGGTTCTATTATTAAAGGAAGATTAAGTAAATTATTTCTTACAGCAAAACCCAGTGTTTCAGGATAAAGTTGCTTGGAAGGAAGTAAATTGGAAAGAGCAAGGTACTGTAAATAAAAATACCTTAAGTGACATATTAATATGAGGCACGGATATGGGATAAAATTATAGTTCCAGACAGGGCAACAATTTCTAACTGAAAAAGACAGATGGAAACTGGTGCTTTTGGGTAGAGAAAAACAGGAAAAAAAATGTGATTTTTTGCAACTGAAATACAGTAGAGGTAAAATTTGTTGAAATCACATTGTTTACTATAGGAAAAAAAATTTTCCACTATAGAAAATGTTGTCCCGTCACAAGTTACATAAATTTCAGGATACATTCAAAAGGGCACAAAACCTCACACACCCCCCTCTAACCTAACCTGGTAGTTTCCAGGTCAAAGTCCTAGCCAGGGGGCAAGCACCCGGCACACCCTACCCAGGTCACAAGAAGTTATGTAAATATGATTAATACGCAACAAGGTATGTACACACAAACGAACATGGCAGAATACGTGCGAATTGCAGAATGGCAACAAACAAATGAAAAATACCCTCAGGAGCACAGGATGCTGATATTTTGTGTAATTTTCCATGGATTAATTGTGTCTCCCTGAGAATAATGTATAGAGGAAAAGGATAATTTTACCATTATTTATCTATTCCCCAGTAAATTTTACACACACAAAAGCCACAGTTCCTACTGGGTGGCCCCCATTGTAGGAGAACATATTAGGGTATACAGTATCTCACTAACTATTCATTTGCGACAGAAATAAGGGTCAGTTTAGAAGGAAACGGGAGTTTTTCTGTAGAGAACCCCATTCCTCTATTCATAAAGCTTTTTCAGTGTTGTTCTATAATAATACTCAAAATATTTACAAATACTGTAATGCTATCATAAAGGTTAAAGGTGTCAGTAAATTTATAGAAAAAACATGGGACAAAATTTCTAAAAGAAAATTAACTTTTTCTACAGGAAATGATGTGCTTTCAACAAATTTCCCCTTTATTTCCACTGCAAATAAGCTGCTGTACTGTTATGGACACACCCCTCTTTCCCGACGGACACAGGTGGGAACCTGTGATTTTGAGTGTGCGAAAACAGGAAAAAAACATGATTTTTTAAACACAAGACTTACCTGGTAGTTATGTATATAGCTTACGTCCTTGCCGTCACGACAGAAAAATTCAAAAGCTCGCGCCAATTGCCGATTGGATAGCCAGGTGCACCACCTGTGCGCCCCTAGTGAGGTATCTAGAAACCATCCCATGGATATCCATATTTTCCCTGTCGCCTCAGCGATAACATCGATGGAATTCTTACTCGCTGTAATCTGTATATTACAGTTATTTTGGTGATGTGCAATTTACTTTTAGCCTTCGCTGATTGGGTATTGTTTTTACTGAGTGTTAGTGTTTTAAAATCGTGTGTACACTTTACACAGGTAGGTTGCGAGTTCTTTCCTCCTACTGTAAACTAACGTAAACACTCTTTGAAACATGATGGCGGACATCGTTTCCGCCAAATCTATGACGTCACACTCGTGTGACGTAAGCTATTGCGTCACAATCGTGTGATGTATCTACATAGTACTACGTAGTATGTTGATATTCTTTTCTTTGCACTCGTAAAGAATGAAAGGAATTCTTACTTTTAATAAGTATTTTACTTGTACTGTAATATAAAAGACTACATTATTTTTAAGAGAATTTTTGTCCTTTTAGTATTCGTTCTTTTAATCAAAGATCTATTTTTTAAGATTAATAGAATAGTGTATTGTTAATTTTTACGCTGCGCAGTCTCATGACAATCGATTCAGTTCTTGGATATCGTTGTTTATTTGTTGGGATGCCAGTATTTTTCATATATTCACGTTCATATTCGAATTAAAAGTGTAGTAAACCGCTACTTTTGGAACCCTTTTACAGTAATTAAGGGTTCTTTACAGTACTTGTATATACGTGATCGCTATATCTGTTCATTTTTAGCTTAACAAATCATTATTTTTGAGAATCCTGAAGAAGTTGTTTAGATATATATAAATATTCTTTATTCCTATATCTATTCATTTAATATTTTATATAAAATATTTTGTTACATTTTATATAGGATTCAATACCTATTGCATTCTCATTCAAGCCCTTGACAGAATAGTAAGATCTCTCACTACGGGCGTGTCTACTTTTGGTTTTTATGCCAAACAGTTTTAAAAGTGCAAGTATTTAGTGCTAAATTTGTGCAGTGAATTTTATTCAATACAGTGGAGGGTGCTTCTGTTTGGACCTGTCGTTATCCTAGCCTTAGACCTCTTTCAAGCTCCCGGACCCATGGGAGAAGTAACGTCGATCGGCGAAAGGAAGAAAGAGGCATTACCCTGGCGCCGAATCGTCTTGCAAGACCCGAACAGAAGTCCCCTCGAGCGTTCCTGTTGACAATTCCCGGAACTCTCGCTCTCGCCGTAGGTAAGGCGAGGTAAAAGTGTTTTCTGACATCAAGCGGCCAAGTGTGAGCGTCTCCTTCCAGGCGCGCGACAAGCGCCAGGCGGCTGAGCGTGATGGCGCGTGCCAGGCGGCTGAGTGTGATGGCGCGCCAGGCAGCTGAGCGTGATGGCACGCGCCAGGCGACTGAGCGTAACGCCTCGCGCCAAGCTAAACGTGACACGCTGCTGTAAGAGTTTGACACGATGTTTGTAACTTAGTGCAACGTCTTGGTTTCTCTTGTTCGTTGATCGACCGTTCTAGACGCGATCGACATAGTTCCGAGCGTCTGAATCGCGAGCATTATTGTTCTGAAAGTCACATAGCACCGAACGTCAAGCAGTTGCATGGGGTCAAGCTTCCAGCAGTTGGACTAGACGTTGAGTGTCAAGCAGTTAATCATGACGCCGAACGCCAAGCAGTTACGTTCTCGTCGAGCATCATCGCCCTTGCAGGGGATAGTCTAATTCTAACACTGCTGTTTGAGTCTTGTATTGCATCACATATGCTGATACTGTAATAGCAATACTATAACCTATATAAACACGGTTTTTTGTCCCAGCGCGCCAGTTGGCCATGAGAACCCTCTGAACGGAACTCTTTTAACCGTACGCGCCGAGCAGCATAATGTACAGTAGATCATTTTGCTAGATCGCTCGGCGCCTAGTCTTTCAGGACATTCAGCGCCTCGTCTTTCAGGACGCTCAGCGCCACGTCTTACAAGAATAACCTATATAGATACGGTTTTTTGTCCCAGAGCGCCAGTCAGCCATGAGAGCCCTCTGAATGGTACTCGTTTAACCGTACGCGCCGAGCAGCATAACGTAGATAATTTTGCTAGATCGCTCGACGCCTAGTTTTTCAGGACGCTCGGCGTCACGTCTTCTGGAATAACCTGTATAGATACGGTTTTTTGTTTCAGAGCGCCAGTCGGCCATGAGAACCCTCTGAACGGAATTCTTTTAACCGTACGTGCCGAGCAGCATAATGTAGATAATTTTGCTAGATCGCTCGGCGCCTAGTCTTTCAGGATGTTCGGCGCCTTGTCTTTCAGGATGCTCGGCGCCACGTCTTACAGGACAATTGGAGCCTCTTTTTCCAGGACGATCGGCGCTACGTTTTACAGGCCTTTCAGCGCCACATCTCATAGAAGTTCGGCGTCATGCTCTGTTGGCCGCTCAGCACCACGCCTTTCACGACGCTTGCCGCCACTCTTCCACGTTTGACATCTAACATTCAGCATGAGGCATGACATTGATCATGAGAACCTCAGCCTTGGTGATGACCACTAGTCGATTCGAATGTTGAGATCACTGATCTCTTTATCATAGACGCTTTAAGAATGCGAAGTTCCTCAAAGTTGAGCGTCTACCCTTAGAGCAACGCGGTGACAGAAGCAATGTTCTGGCTTTCTTTGACACCAGTAGTCAGGACCTTTACCAGACGTGTTCTGTTAAACGTCGAGCGTCCTCCGGGATGTGAAATTTAGCACAATGTCACTACTGCCGTTAGTTCTTTATCTAAAGAAGACATTGACGATCACTTTTCTTCTTTGAATTTTTGAGTTATCAGAAGGAGAGGATCCTTAGTCCATTCGTCCTTCAGTTGTTTAAGGAACTCATGAAAGTTTTTCGTAATGAGTTTCCAGACTATTTTGCATCTGTCGCTCCATTTTTAGCCTTCCTCGGAATTCGCTTGGGAAGGCGTCGAGAAGTCTCTCTTTTTACCAAGATGGTTCTTACCAGGTATTCAATGGAGCTTTAAGGATGTTTAGAGACTAAATGGTGTCTCAGAAGGACCAAGGATAGACAGCTTTCGTTTTTCCCTTTGAATAGTCTGGCCTCTAGATCTTGTATCTGGGATACAACTCTAGTTGGAATACAAGAAGTCAGAGGTGTTCGTTTCAGCCTCTTGGGGTTGCATCCTTTCAGAAATAGAATTTCTTTGCACATCTCTGTCTTCCTCTTTTTCTCAGTAGAGTTAATCAGAGAGTTTTATCTGAGTTACCCAAAGGCCACCTAAGATTTGGTTTCAGATTCAGCAAAAAAGGTTTTTCATCTATCCTTCTTTAGCCGCAAATCCAAGGAAGGTCTTCCTTTTCCAAATTTTTCTCAGGCTTTTCGAGGAAGACTTTCAGCAGGATAGCTACCAGACTTGAGGAACAGGGCAAAGACGTCGTACATCCTCCTGGTCGCGAACGTCCTCCGGGACGTGACGTCGGGCGTCCTCCTTGACGTAACGTCGAGCGTCCTCCAGGACATGACTTCGAGCGTCCTACGGGACTTGACGTCGAGCTGATAGTTATTAAAACAGAGTCTGACTGCTTTCACCTTCAGACAGTAGAAGCCAAACTTTACTACTTCTGGCAATCATTGGGAGAAGTTAGGAGCAAACCTTGGTCAGTTCTTCTTCTGAAAGAGGAGTACTTTTTTCCTTTTTTTAGGGAAACCTTCTTTAAGTTTAGCTCCATAGACCTCCCTCCCTCCCAGTTCTAGAGAGGAGTCTAGAGTCCGACTGTGTGTGTTTTGGTCTTACAGTAGCTCCGCACTGATACTGTTCACATATCTAATGCTCTTGTAACAGTCTACTGCACTCAAGATCTGGGCCTTCCGGTTTAGGGAAGATTGGCTTTTCAGGACTCATTCTTCCGATCTACATGTTGGATCTTCAGATAACGTTGAGCCTTTTTGAAGAATTGGATCTTCTTGTATACAAGACGAGTCTCTTCTGACACCATCAAAATGGGGATTCAGAGTCTAGTTTTTTCAGGCTTAGAACAGTGCAAGCCATCTTGAATCTTTCTTTGAGATCCTTGATTTATCTCTGTTCATCCTAGTTTTCCTGGACCGGGGCTCGTTTCCGGGCCAGTCGGAAGCTAGAAGTTGTTATCCTTTTGTGATATTTCTTCGTCCGCTCCTTTTCATCCTCAATCATTTTGGGACAAGGATAAGATCTTGAGTCCTTATGCGTCTTTTTTGGATGCCATAAGATGCCTTCAGTGGTGGAACGATCCAGTCTATTCCAGTAAGTTCCAACCAGGAATCAGGCGTCCTCCAGGAGGTCCCCCCCCCCCCTTTTGGAACAAAGGACCTTAGGCCTTGTGTTGCGTTCCGTTACCTCAACTTCGAGGTGGAAGCAACACTGGACTGTTGGGAAGTCACTGCCGATTTACCACAGCATTTGTTTTCTTTGCCAAGCAGGGCGGAACTCACTTGAGTTCCTCTACGGGACAGTGAGGAGTCTTTTCTCTGGGCAAGGAGAAGAATGTATCCTTCTGTAAGGTTCATTCAGGGGGAAAAGAAGTTTGGCAGACTATCTCAGCTGGAGAATGGACCCTCCATCGAGAAATCTGCAAGAATCTGTGGCGCCTTTAGGTCATCCTTATATAGAACTTTTCAGAGATTCTGGAGTGGATAGTGGACTCTCCTAGGAGTCTTCCTTCTAGAGTAATTTTTCTCAGACTCCTCCCTTGGAAAGGTACTTTTTATAGGAGCTTTTAAGACTTCTACCTCCAGGATTTATCAATCCATATGGGAGGTTTTAGAGAATGGTTCAGAATCAACCCTGTTTTCTCTTCCAGTATCTCTACAGCTTAGTTGCTGTTTTCCTGTTGTCACTTCGAAGGAAGCGCAATTGTGCATCTTCTTCCATCAAAGGATGCAGGAGTGTGTCTTTCGATTGATAAAGTCCTACGGGAACTTCTCAAATTGTTTGAAACATCTAATCAACAAGGACTCGCCAGTTTGGAGTCCGGATATAATCCTGAAGTTCCTTATGAGTGACAAGCTTGTCCACTTGATTCTTCTTCATATTTAGGACCTCACGATGAATTCTTGTTTTGTTAGTCCCACGACAACTAAAAGTATCAGTGGATTCATGCGTTTTAAAAAAGGTTGGCTTTCGAGATAACGAAGCTATCTGTTCATTGCAGTTAGGCTTTCTAACCGAGAATGACCACCTTTTTCAACCTTAATCCAAGGCTTTTGCGTTTGTGACTGTTCCAGATATGGTTGGAGAAGGGTTGGAGGGAGTCCTGTGTCCAGTAAGAACCCTGTAGTTCTTCCTGAGAAGAATGAAAGAGTTACGAGCAAGTCGAAGCTCTTTGGGGCTCGATTAAGTACCCCTCGTTACAGATGTCAAGAATGTCCTTTCATTTTTCATCAGACTCTTAAAGGAGAGACTCGTGCAGTGAGGCTTGTCTCTAATTTTTTAGAAGGTCAAGACACATGAAGTTAGTGCTGTAACAACTTCAGTGGCCTTCAAGCAGAATGGATTGTGACATAGCTTTTTGGACACAACCTTTTGGAAGAGTAAATCTGTGTTCACTTCACACTTTTTGTATCATGTCCAGACTCTTTATGAGGACGGATACTCTCTGGGACCATTCGTAACAGCGAGTACAGTAGTGGGGGAGGAACCCTCCACTAAGTTCCCATATCCTAATACCTTTTTCTTCTCTTGGAACTCTTATATTTTTATGGTTGTTGTGGCGATTGCGACAGTCACCCACAATCATTGATTTTAGTCAGATGTTCTATTTGTTCCTTGAGAGCGCCCCGGAACAAGGTTATTGGAAGAGATACTGTCACATAGAGGTTTTTAGACCGTTTTGACAACTCCTAGAGGTCTTCAGCCCCCTGGGTGGATCGCTGGATCTCATAAGGAAAGTGGACATAATGAAAGATTCATTGAAGTCAACTTCCTTAACAGGTACGAACCCTTAAGATTGTTTATTAACGCTTCAGTAAAATTCCATCTATATCGCTGTCTCTAACCCTACACCAAAGGTGTCAATCAGCTATATATATATAACTACCAGGTAAGTATGACAAATTCGAAGATAATTTGTATTTTTCCTAACCATACAAACCTTAGCTATTTACAGAGGGTTTACCTTTTAGCGCAGCTGAAATGACGAGCCAATAGTTTTAACGAGGGTTAATTACCCCCCCGCTAGTTAGCGGGGGGTGGGGAAGGGTAGCTTGCTACCCCTCCCCCCTCCACACACCGGTGAATGCTTCACTTCACTTAGAGGTAGGACTTGACTTGGGGGTCAGGGATGGCGGGCACATATGTGTAAATAGCTAAGGTTTGTATGGTTAGGAAAAATACAAATTATCTTCGAATTTGTCATTTGTTCCGTAATCGAAATACAAACCACGCTATTTACAGAGGGTGACTTACCCCTTAGGAAGGGTGGAAAGTCCCCAGCCTTACTGACTTCGGCTTGCCCGGGGGCTCGATCCCTCAGTGAGCAGCACTAGAGAGAGGGAGCCCCTGTACCTCACAAGTTCCTAGCATCGCTAGGAACGAGTGGCCTACATAAGCAGTGTGAGGAGGAGAGTGTGACTCGTCCTATGAAGTTGACCTTGAGACCTTCAGATAGGAATTCTAGGATAGGACGTTCCCCATACCACCTCGTCAGGGTATGGGAGACGCAACAGTATTAAGCTTAATACTAGAAGCACAAAGAAGCATGGGTTACCTGCAGAGGTCGAGGTCAGCTATGCGAGGACCAGGATGCTGCTTCCCCAAGAGAGGGGAGAATGAAGAAAGAAGTAAGGGTCAGACATACTCTTTCATTCACGCAGACTAAGACCGGGTAACAACGCCCTCAACCTACTGCTACTTGTCCAAAAAGGAGCCTGAGGTTAGACCAGCTGTTGTGCAGCCACCACAGGGCCGATAGAAAACGTATCGAGGCTCCTGTGGGTCACGTCTTGCAGGTAGTGGGCTGTGAAGGTCGTTTGACGCTTCCAGACCCCAGCTTGAAGTACCTGCGTCACAGAGAAGTTTCTCTTGAAGGCCAGGGATGTAGCAATACCCCTGACATCGTGGGCCCGAGGGCGACGTGACGGAGGAGGGTCAGGATTCAGGGCATGGTGGATAACCCTTCGAATCCAAGCTGAGATGGTGTTCCAGGTGACCCTCCTCTTTGTCCTGCCTGTGCTCACAAACAAAGCTCGCACATGAGGACGGACTGCAGCCGTTCTCTTCAAGTACTGTAGTGCCTCAGACACCTCACTGGACATAGTAGCAGCTGGTCTGGGTCGTTTGTTACAGAACGGAGACTCGCGATCCTGAAAGAGTCGAACCAAGGATCCGGCACTCCAGGATTCTGAGTCTTGGCCACAAACTCAGGGACGAACCTGAACGTTACCTCCCCCCATCCCCTTGAATGGGCGATGTCGTACGAGAGACCATGAAGTTCACTAACTCGCTTGGCCGAAGCCAAGGTGAGTAGGAAAGCCGTCTTCCAAGACAGGTGGCGATCGGAGGCCTGGCGTAATGGCTCGAAGGGAGGTCTCTTAAGAGACCTGAGGACTCGAACCACGTTCCAAGGAGGGGGTCTCACTTCCGACTGGGGGCAGGTAAGCTCATAGCTACGTATGAGTAAAGAGAGTTCTAGCGATGAAGAAATATCCACGCCCTTCAATCTGAAGGCCAAGCTTAAGGCTGAGCGATAGCCTTTCACTGCCGAGACAGAAAGGCGCATTTCTTCTCGCAGATACACGAGGAAGTCCGCTATTGCTGGAATAGTGGCATCGAGTGGAGAGATACCCCTTCCACGACACCAACCCCAAAAGACTCTCCACTTTGCTTGGTAGACTCCCTCAGAGGACCTTCGCAGGTGCCGAGACATTCTCTCCGCAACCTGTTGCGAAAAGCCTCTCTCCGCGAGGAGACGCTGGATAGTCTCCAGGCGTGAAGCCGAAGCGAGGCTACGGCCCTGTGAGGGACGCCGGAGTGGGGTTGTCTGAGAAGCTCGTGTCGTGGAGGAAGCTCCCTTGGGAGTTGCGTCAGGAGTTGCAGAAGGTCCGGAAACCATTCCGCGTGATGCCATAGCGGAGTTACCAGAGTCATGGAACAGTTGACCGATAGTCTGGTCCTGTTGAGCACCCTTCTCATCAGACAGAACGGTGGGAAGGCGTACACGTCGATGTTGTCCCACCGTTGCTGGAAAGCATCTTGCCAGAGTGCCTTGGGGTCCGGGACTGGTGAGCAGTACAGGGGCAGCTTGAAGTTCAAGGCTGTCGCGAACAAGTCCACAGTCGGGGAACCCCACAAAGTCAGGACTTTGTTGGCTATCTGAGGATCCAAAGACCACTCGGTACTCACTATCTGCGAAGCCCTGCTCAGACTGTCGGCGAGCACATTCCTCTTGCCAGGAATGAAGCGAGCTGATAGTGTTATCGAGTGGGTTTCGGTCCACCTCAGAGTCTCTACTGCAAGATGGGATAGCTGTTGCAAAAAAGTGCCTCCCTGCTTGTTGATATAAGCCACTACCGTGGTGTTGTCGCTCATCACCACCACGGAGTGACCCGCCAGGGACCGTTGGAACTGCTGAAGAGCCAGAAAGACGGCCTTCAATTCTAGCAGGTTGATGTGTAGGCACTTTTCTGATTCTGACCAAAGGCCTGAGGCCCTCTGGTTCAGAACGTGCGCCCCCCACCCTTCTTTTGACGCGTCCGAAAACAGAGTCAATTCCGGGGGGAGGACGAGAAGACTCACTCCCTTCCGCAGGTTCTCGTCGGCCAGCCACCACCGCAAGTCCGTCTGTTCCAGAGACCCCATTGGGATCAGAATGTCCGGGGAATCGGATCCTTGATTCCATCGGGACTTGAGCCGCCATTGAAGGGATCTCATCCTGAGGCGGCTGTTTGGAACCAGACGGGCCAGGGAGGATAGGTGGCCTAAGAGACGCAACCACGATTGGGCGGGTAGTTCTTTTCGCCTGAGGAAGGGTTCCGCCACCCTCCTCAGCCTTGCTATCCGGTCGTCTGATGGAAAGGCTTTGTGGATATTGGTGTCTATTAGCATGCCTAGATAAACCAGTCGTTGGGACGGCTGCAGAGAGGACTTCTCGAGGTTTACCACGATCCCCAGATCCTGGCAAAGATCCAGAAGCCTGTCTCGGTGCCGAAGAAGGGTCGACTCCGAGTCTGCTAGGATCAGCCAATCATCCAGGTAACGAAGGAGACGAATGCCGTTCCTGTGCGCCCAAGATGAAATCAGGGTGAACACTCTGGTGAACACCTGAGGAGCTGTGGAGAGACCGAAACACAGCACCTTGAACTAGTAGATCTTGTTGTCTAGGCAGAATCTCAGGTACTTCCTGGAAGACGGATGGATTGGGATCTGGAAGTACGCATCCTTTAGATCCAGTGTACACATGAAGTCTTGTGGTCTCACCGCAAGTCTGACCGTGTCTGCTGTCTCCATGCTGAACCGGGTTTGTTTGACAAACCTGTTCAGAGCTGAGAGATCGATGACGAGTCTCCAGCCTCCAGTAGCCTTCTCTACAAGAAAGAGTCGACTGAAGAAGCCTGGGGAGCCGTCCACGACCTCCTGGAGAGCACCCTTCTCGAGCATGGTCTCGACTTCGGCCTGAAGGGCCAGCCCCTTTGCCGATCCCGTGGCATAGGAGCTCAACGACACTGGATTCGCTGTCAGGGGAGGTTGAGATGTTGTGAACGGGACGCGATAACCTTGGCCGATCACAGAGACCGTCTCCAAGCATCGGCCCCGTGTTGCTGCCACCTGCGGACGCAACGCTGAAGGCATCCCCCCACAGGTGGACATGCAGGGGGACTGCCACCCCTAGGGCTTGCGGCCGCGGCCGCCACCCCTAGGAGTCTTGCCTCCCCTGGAGGACTTACCGCCCCTCTTGACCTTGGCTGGAAAGGGCTGGGGCTTAGACACCACTTTCTTAGCTGCCGGTGCCTGTTTGGGAGCCTTACGAGGCTGTTGCTGCTGTTGTGGTGGGGCTGGAGGCTTATAGGGCCGAGTTGTAAGGGCCCTGTGGAGGAGGGAGTCCGTGCTGGATTTCCTCCACCTCTCAGCCGTTCGCTCCATGTCTTGAGGCTCAAACAGGCTCTCCCCCAGAAGGGAAGCATGTCGGAGCCTACACACATCTACGGCGGGGACCTTCGGATGGAATCTCTCGGACACAGCATCGCGACGCTTCAACACCGAGTTGGCCCACAGGGTGGTAACCTGGTGCGCCAAAAACTCGATGGAGCGGGTGCCCGAGAGCAAGAAGGTCTCTAGGGCCTTCCTATTGGTCTCCTTGGACAAGTCCTCCAATCGCAATAGGATGCCCAGAGATCCTAGCCAGAAGTCCAGCCACGAAGTGGCCTGCATGGCACACTTAGCGACCTTCTCGTGGTTAAGGATCTCTGCCGCCGAGAACAACACCTGCCGGGCAGAGAGTTTCTCAAGGGGAACTCCCTTCGCCAGCTCCTCCACAGAGTGATGGAGAGGAAGAGCGAGGTTGTGCTCACCCAGGATCTTGAAATACCTCCACTGCTAGAGGCGAGGAGGAGGGATGAGCTTGTTCCCGGCAGTGGAACGACTGGAGGAGGCAAGAAGTGCGAGCTGAGCGTTGGCCCTAGCCCTGGCACTCTTCAGCCCCCGAGACCAGGGCAGAGCTGCACTGGTCTTAGGGGCCTTCCGAACGTCAAACACTTCATCCAAAATCGTGTCTTTGCCTTCACAGGGGGCGATGACTGGATCCGTAAGCCTGTTAAGTTGCCTTATCAGGCTTAGGACCTGCCAGAAGGCATGTTCGGATTCTTGCTGTTCTCCTCCCTGCGGGCTGGCAGTTAAGTCTCCTGCCCCAGGAATCTCTTCCTGGGGTGATACGTGGACATTCCCCTGGGTAGTCGTGGGTTCCTGACGAATCGTTGCAGAGGATTTAGGGACGGTCTTGGAATCCTTGGATTCCCTCCTGGGAGGGATACAGGATCCCAACAACGAGGTTCGAGGGGCCCCTTCCTCACGAGACGATTCTCCTGCCTGAAGCGAAGTCTCCCCCCCTGGTGCCGAGGGGAAGACTACCGCCCCACTGAACTCACCTGAAGATGGAAAGGCCTCGTCCACGGGAGAAGGAGAGAGTACTCGTGCAGGAGAAGGAACCTTCGCGACCGACCTCTTGGGAACCAACTTCGCCCTGGGGGAAGTCACCACGAAGTCCACTCCTCTCTTTCTCTTCAGCGTAGGAGAGACAGCCGTTGGTTTGTTACCCTGGCCGGCGAGTGCTGGTTTCATAACCCTCACTAACGCCCGTGCCAGAGGACCAAACCAAGCCTGCTGCTCCAAGGACACAGAGTCCGAAATCCTTGCTAAAGGGAAAGGGATCGGGCGATCCTTTGGAGTCGACACGACGGTACCTGCCTGAAAAGAAGGTGGGGAAGAATGATGTACTAACCTCTCCTCGTCCTGCACTACCAACCTGTGTTTGGATGGAGGTGATCCCGAGTGCCGTCTAGGAGCACGCGTTCCTGCTGCTACCACCGGCTGCGGAATTCGCCGCGAACGATGGTCGCGCGAGGGCGAATGGTCGCGGGAAGGCGAATGGTCGCGGGAAGGCGAATGGTCGCGGGAAGGCGAATGGTCGCGCGGGCGAGCGATCGTGCGGGCCCGCAGGTGGATGATCGCGCGGGCGCACAGGCGAGCGGTCGCGCGGGCGCGCAGGCGAGTGGGCGCGAGGGTGGGCAGGTAAATGAACGCGTGTCCGAGGCGACGAACGCAAGCGTTGGCGCGACGGCGAGGGAACGCGCTGCCGCGTAGGTGAGGAAGATCGCTGGAGATGTAGATCCACAGGCGATCGATGACGAGCTGGTGAGTGCAGTCGCTCAAGTTGGCGATGGCGCGATGTGGCATGTCGACGCACTGGCGTGCGATGGTGAGCAGCATGCGCAGGTGAATGACCGCGTAATGGTAAGCGATGGCGAGCAGCATGCGCAGGTGAATGATCGCGTGATGGGGTGCGATGGTGATCAGCATCCGCAGGAGGGCGATCGTGCAGGGGCGAGCGATGGCGAGCAGCATGCGCAGGAGGGCGATCGCGTGATGGCGAGCGATGGCGAGCAGCATGCGCAGGTGGGCGATCGCGTGATGGGGTGCGATGGTGATCAGCATGCGCAGGAGGGCGATCGTGCAGGGGCGAGCGATGGCGAGCAGCATGCGCAGGAGGGCGATCGTCAATGGCGAGCGATGGCGAGCAGCATGCGCAGGCGGGCGATCGCGCGATGGCGAGCTAGAAGCTGGCGAACCATGTTCCTTCAGGAGCGTTGGAGAACGTTGGCGCGCTAGCTGTCGCTGTTGAATAGGCGATACTAAGATCGCCTGTGCGCGCTGGCAAGCAGGTGAACGCTGGCGAGGAGGTAATCGCTGGCGCGTCGGTGATCGCTGGTGAGCTGGAGATCGCTGGCGAGCAGAAGGTTGACGCGTGTCATGTGAAAGGACAGGTGGCGCGGCGCGTTCACGAGCAGGAACTGGGAGATCGCTGGCGCGTTGGCGAACATGTGTTTTTGACACACGCGCAGCACGATGTTGCGTAGCCACAGGACCAGGAAGATGGTGAGCAGGGAGTTCAGCAGGAACTAAAGGGTGGTCAGAGACCGCAGGGCGATGATCCTCAAATGAGCGCAGACGCTCGGAAGAGAGCTGACGAGCAGGAGAGCGCTGGCGAGGGGGGCGAACATCAGGAGAGAGCCGACGAGCAGGTGAGCGTCGGCGAGCAGGAGAGTCTTGGCGAGCAGGAGATCGTCGACGAGCAGGAGAGCGCTGAAGATCAGGAGAGCGCTGGAGAGCAGGAGAGCGCTTGTGCGCTAGCACTGCTCGCGTAAGGGAAGGATCCCTTAGCCCCGAAGGGACCGTTGCCCGTTGGGTGACGAGTTCTCCAGAAGGCGAAGATCTGGCAGGAGATGGTGAGCGGTCTGCAGAGAGGTTCAAGGAGGGTGGAGCTGTAGGTTGAGGCTGACGAGGAGAGTCCCCCCCGGAGGATGAAGACCCAAAAAGGCGCCTCTTAGTCCCCCTGTAAGGGGAAGGGAGGCCCTTGTGGCGTAGCGGACGGTGAGCCTCACGGCGGAGGCGGCCTCGGGGAAGATCGTCGGGACCATCGGTCCTCCGAAGGGGAGTCTCCGTTAAAGCACTTCCCGAAGAAGGAAGCTGAGCAGCAGCCGAGACCGAAGGACTCACTTCCCCCTTTGAAGGATGTACGGAAGGAGGAGGAGAGCCTTTAGCACCATCACCCGCAACAGCACCTGCGGCGAAAGGCCCAGCCACGTCGGAGGCCTCTGTCACCACGACGTCGACAATAGACAGGAGGGTCTACCTCTGCTACCGCCGGCGACTGCTTAACAGCGGCCCCCAACGAGACAAGGTCAATAAGAGCGACCCTGGAGGGCAAGCCCTTAAGCCCCAGGGACGACCAAATCTGTAAAAGATCATCACTGGATAAGGCATTATCAATAACCTCCCCCGGAGGAGGAGGGGGAACCGCCTCGCTATGGGAGGCGACGCCCTCTCCCCCCACCGAAGGTCGGGAAACAGAACAAGGGCTTGCGCTCCCACTCGGCCAACTCTCCTTAGGAGGCGGACGAGGGGGAGCTTCGGAGGAGGTTTGGGCGGCGGAAGAAGAGTCCCGAGAACCTTCCTCCTTCAAGGCTAACCCCGGAGGAGAACGGTCTCTCTTGGACTTCTTCTTACGCCGACGGCCAAACCTCTCCCACTGGGAGGCAGACCACTCCCTGCACTCACGACACATGTTCTCCTGGTCACACCGTCGGCCCCGACATTGAGGGCAGAGGGTGTGCGGATCCGTATTTACGTCCGACATGAAAGTCCCACAAGGACGACCGGCAACTCCAGGGCATGTACACATTGTAAAGAAATAACTGAAGGTCAACTTCCAACAAACACACACGCTGAAAAGAAAAAGCAGAAAATTAAAGGCTGTCACGAGGGTGATGAGCAGACACGTCTGATCACCGCCGAGCCAAAAGTGAAGTGAAGCAAGTCACCGGTGTGTGGAGGGGGAGGGGTAGCAAGCTACCCTTCCCCACCCCCCGCTAACTAGCGCGGGGGTAATTAACCCTCGTTAAAACTATTGGCTCGTCATTTCAGCTGCGCTAAAAGGTAAACCCTCTGTAAATAGTGTGGTTTGTATTTCGGTTACGGAACAACTTGTTTAAAAATTTTATTTTCATTAAAAAATAAATTTTTTAACATACTTACCTGGTAGTTAAGTACAATATAATTAAATATCCCCCCCTCCTCCCCTCTAGAGACTAGAGGCATGGAAAATATGGATATCCATGGGATGGTTTCTAGATACCTCGCTAGGGGCGCACAGGTGGTACACCTGGCTATCCAATCGGCGATTGGAGCGAGTTTTTGAATTTTTCTGTCGTGACGTCAGGGACGTAAGCTATATACATAACTACCAGGTAAGTATGTTCAAAAATTTATTTTATAATGAAAATAACATATTTAAACTTTTGAGATTTGTAAGAGGGTACAGAGCCTAAAAACCCACCTAACCTAACCTAGTAGTTCCCAGTTCACAACCCCTACCCGGAGGGGGCAAGCCCCTCGGAACCCCCTTCCCAGGTCACAACCCCTAGCTGGGGTGCAAGCTCCCCGGATCCCCCTTCTCAGGTCACAAAACGTGATTATTTAATACTCTTGAAGTTTGTAAACGGGTACGGAACCTAACAAATCCACCTAACCTAACCTAGTAGTTCCAAGGACACAACCACTAGCCAGGGGGGGGGGGGGGGGCTTGAAGTGTTCAGAGTGATTAATAGTCCTGCGCTCGTAACTCAGTTCTCCTAACGAACTATATACACCCCCCCTTTCACTGTTAATGATGCTACCTACCTTAATATATTTTTGTATTAAAAGAATGAGGGTAACAGCATCCCTTTTCCGGGGTAAATGCTCAAGTACGGGAATTGAAAAAAAAAAAACCCTTGGACACTCGTTCATTTCCCCCAAACACCGATATTGAACTCAAATGCCTGCCACGATCGTATTTTGCCTTACCGAAGTGAGATTTGTCAATCTCCACTACTAATCCATCACCACCAATAGCCTCACGATTATTTAAAGAAAAAAAAAAATCTGTTACTTCAAAACAGAAACTCCGCTAGTCCACAATCGTATTGGGCGAAATATGGAGGCTTTCAATGACAGTTTCATAGTCCCAATGTTTGCTGAGCCAGTGATTTACAAAGAGAATAAGTTTCCACAGTTCAATGTGGGCCTTATCTAGGAATGTTCCTTTACAGGAACTTACACTATACCCACACCTACATCTAATGTGATGGTCTTGCCTAAAGTCCATCTGAGAATCGCACTTAAAACACTTTAAATTTTGAGGGGCAAAACAAAAAGCTTTTAAAAATTCAAACACTATAGAGTCCTTTCAATGACGTCACTGGGAATCGCCGGCGGCCATGCTGGAGGACATACAAAGCGAAACCATGGCGGCTGCTACAGAGAATATGGACAATGAGAGCGACTTTGTCAAACAATTGTTGGGTGATGATAAGCGTTTTTACAAGCAGAAACTCGATCTAATTGATGGCCTAGATCCATACCAGATGCAGAATTCATTCAGTCAAAATATTGAGGATTTTCCCAGTATTTCATACACTGATATGGTGAACTACTTGTTTTTCCCTTTAATGCTTTTAAGTCCAAAATTAAATAAACACTGGGCCAATGAAGAGTGTGTTTATGATTATAAAGCTAATATTGATCATTTAGCCTAACCTTGTGTATTATAATTTTTGATAGTCAAAAAGTATGTAAAAGTTTTGCAAGCCAGTTTTATTAGTCATTTTACACTTAGTGTAAAATGACTCACTTTTATAATTTTTCCATTTCAAGAAAACCAGTTTTATTTAAAGAGAATTACCAATTATTTTACATTTATTTTTACTATATATATATATATATATATATATATATATATATACATATATAAGGAAAACATTTATCGTTTAACGAATATTATCAGTAGAATTTTTCATCAAGTTATTTTTCGTTTTATATACATATATGATTGTCAAAATGTATGTAAAAGTTTTGCATTATAATGTCAAATCTTTTATCAGTTCATGCCTAACCATTGTGTTTGTGTTTGGTTACAAATGCTATAATTTCTTATATACATATAAACATATGATGGACAAACTCTATTGTAATGCTCTTTGATGATCGTTTTGCCTCCTTGCAATTAAATGCGCAAGTTTAATTATTTTTTTGATGTTTCATATATAAGCTGAAGACCCCTTCTCGTTAAACCAGCTTTCAGATATTATTATTATTATCATTTATAATCAATGTTTATTCATCACATAGGCCTGTATGTTTGCACAATTTAATACACAAATTAAAATAAATATAAACATACACTTAATTATATATAGGCATGAGCACCTTGACGAAAGAGAGACCTAGGTAAGTAGCCTTTGTTAATATAGCCAATATGGGTGCTTTTAATTTTTGTTTTGAAAATCTGAGATGCCCCTTTTGATGTTTAAAAATTGAGATGCCCCCTCCCCCACACACACTACACACTGAACTGACGATGATACTTGTGAAGTCACCCATGCGATCGGATATAGCATGTTTACACAGGAATAATGATACTTTTAGGGCCTAGCCAAGACTGACCTGATATGAAATGATCAGAACAGATACATGCGTAGGGTAGTGAGGATTCACGTAGATCAGCCCGTGATATTCTGGTTAACCACAAGTCACGTCTGCGCTTGGATAATTCTCCTGTATCTTTGTCCTGATTCTGAATAACTGCCGGTATGCGGTAGAAACTCTTATCATCTCTTTGTCCTCGATTCCCACAGCCAACAGTAGCGCAAAAACTGGGCATTGTGTGAATGTGAATGTGATGAGATGGCTAACTATTCAACAGTTCAACCACAGCTATTCATTGAACGCATCTTTTTTTGTCCTCCAAGATGGCGGACCGGAAGTTTGATGACGTATAATGAAAGGACTCTATACCAGAATTATCATGGTATTTTCCATCAAACTTGGCTATAGCATCAAAATAGTCAAAAGAACAGCCATTACACTTTGTTACGTTGGACTCTATGCCTGACATCCAACACGTAACACACCTACAAAGGGACTAAATGCCAGCTTTCCTTCATTCTTGGAAGTAGTCAGTCACACACGGATACCAGTGGACGTTAAGCGGTAACTATATTAGTCCGCTGGAATCCTTGTAAATCTTGGTTTTAGACTATTCATCATAATGATGTCACAGCTCTCAGCCCATAAACTGTAATTGGAACTGATTGTGCTTGCGTAAGAGAGTGACTTACACGGCTCGTTAAAAGTAAACATTACCCTAGAGGAAACGTCTTTCCCGCCTTAAAAAAAAATTTGAGGTACAAACTACCAATCACATTTAATTCACCCTCATTCAATCTCTCATATAAAAACTATACTTTTCATATAGCTTTCCCCATGATCTTTCAATGTAGGTGATTTTTTTTTTTCTGAAGTTTTACCTAGAATCATCATATTTTGTGCAAATTTTCGTGGATTTAATTTATTATGTGTCACAGAGAATAACGTGTAGAGAAGAAAAGGTTAGTTTTACCAATGTTTACAAATTCGCCAGTAAATTTTCCCCACTCAAAAACCCCGTTCCCACTGTGGGACACATTACACTAGGATATATTAGGGTATATCTTATTAACTATTTATTTGCGACGGAAATAAAAGTAATTTTCGAAGAAAACAGGATTTTTTCTATGCATACCCAAATTCTTTTATTAGTAGTGTTTGCCTTGTGTTTTGCTATAATAAAACCAAGAAGTCTGGTTTCAATTCCATTTTTATCACAATTGATAATCACCAGAACATCAGTGGGACAAGCGAAACCACTTCCCTGTGTTCCCCAACCACAGCAGTGGCCTCATCAGTAGGCCTACTCGATCTGCTGCCATGCGAATGCTAGGCAAATACGTTACCACTATACTTGACATTTAAGGATTCAAGATTTTTGGATATATAGCCCATCCCTGGACCTAGTGAGGCTATTCATCAACCAAGAGGTAATACAGCAATGAAAAAAGAAAAGGGATGTCATCTTACCTTAGCCTGAAGATCATGCTGCACAGATGAACCACCTCAAAATTTGGAAGTGCACTGGCCCTTATATCATAAAATAACTTCTAATATGAGTTATGGCACCACATTGCATCTCCATATAGGGGGAATAACACTTTAAGATACATCGTCTTACCGTGGGCTAACTAAATCAAATACTGGGTCTACGTGAATGATGAAGTACATAGGGAACATTCTCATCTCGGCCGGTTTTCTAAGCTTCAGTAGTCTGATTTTAACACAATACTTCCTCACAAAATTGAAATGCAACACAGAATCTCTATAATACTCTTAGTTGACAAAATATACGACACTCATTCAGATAAAACAAACGTTCCGGGTTGGCCAAGTAAGAATGGCAGCGACTAATAGTGACTAAAATTGCTTCACGAGAATATTCGCGGTAGGTTTGTAATGGTATTGGTATCGTTCATTTTGATATGTTTTGTGTGGCAGGTTTTTATAATAAATAAATTGGCCATCTTTCTTGTACAATAAGGTTTTTTCCTTATCATTTAATTTTATATATTTCATCACTACGATTTTGTACTAAGGTTCTTAAATCTAAGTATCATAATATAATGCCTTTCTTCCGAGGTAAACCGAACGTTACCCACAATTAATCATAATTATTTTATTTTTATCTTATTTCTCTTGTTTCCTTCCTCACTGGGCTATTTTCCCTGTTAAAACCCCTGGGCTTATATCATCCTGCTTTTCCAACTAGGGTTGTAGCTAAGCAAGTAATAATAATAATAATAATAATAATAATAATAATAATAATAATAATAATAATAATAATAATATTAATAATAATAATAATGTTTAAAAAAAAGGAATAGAGAAAAGAAAAAAAATATATTTATCAGATGTGGAAAAAAAAGAGAGAAGAAAATAAAAGAATTAGAATAAAGAAGAAAACTAAGGAGGTGCCGATGGAAAGGCGAATCCCTACGCCCAACGACTGAACTGAATTGAACTGATAATGGAAATATTCCAAGTTTTAAATATTTTACACCACAATCTGAGCTTTTATTATAGTTGATGTTAAATAAATAAAAAATGATAATTTGATAATAGGAAGACCTATAAGGTTAAAGAAAGTTAAGATAACACTTGAATAACCAAGCATGATTTACTTACAGGACTTTACACAGTAATATCTGCATCCTTATCTATCCAAAAGGTATCAACTCTAATGGTACTTAATAGACTTATCCTTCCTGCTATTTTTGGATGGCTTGCTTATCTGCTAAATTGGTCTGATCTTCATACATCCATCTTGCATTTTTTTTCGCTCATTATTTCCCTTGATGGAAAATCGTGTAAAGATTTTGTATAGGCCAAATCTATGTATGATATAGTTTTTAATACGGATTTTTGTCTTTACTCTGTTCAAATAAATAAAAAGCGTTCTGCGTCAGCATATGGCTATTGTAAAATGAGCTGAACAGCATACTATGCATAGTCGGATATTAGGTTTGACAGTAATAGCACAATTTTGTTCATTTTTTCTAAATACGAGGACCTTAATCAACTATTTTGCACTGGGCGAGAACATTTTCACCATTTCACCATAAAAAATAGTAAATTTGATATTTCGTCGTTAAGAAAATTTTCGTATATAAAAATCTCACATATGGAAAATTTCGTCCATAGACATTTCCATGGAAATTTTCTTCTGTAAAAACTCTAGATCTGAAATTTTCTTCCATGCCTTGGACTAATATCCCTACTGGGTATAAGCCCCAACTATATTAAAACAATTCCAAATGAGTTTTTTCAAAATTTCGTAACCATAAACACTGGTTTTTCCTCCAAAAGCCTAAATCGGATTTTTTTTAAACAGAATTTTCCACATTTCATTCATCCGAAAAAAAGAAGCAATTATCAAACAACGTTGTACATGGGTAACAGTAGATGTAGGCCTAAAGGATAATAACACTACAGGATATATATTCACCAAGAATTATTATAATTTTCCCATAATGTAACAAGTTTCCAGATTATTTGTTTTTCACACACAGATTGTGTTAATGCTGCAGTCATCGGGTTTAGTAAATATCTAGGTACTGTACTTGGTGGCAATGTTATCTATTCTATGTGACTCTAAATTTCAGAAGTAACTTTTACCAACAGTCATTGGACCAGATCAATTTGCAGGAATTTGTTTGTACCTCATTGATGCATATTTTGACTAGCTGTTGCTGATTTATAGTAATAATAATAATAATAATGATAATAATAATAATAATAATAATAATAATAATAATAATAATAATAATAATAATAATAATAATAATAATAATAATGGCTGCATCGGCAGAGTTTATTTTCTTATCCAATTTTTCTATTTTCCGGATAATTCTCTTCTCTAGAGCGCTGTAATCAGCCAGCTGACTTAAAAAAATTCATCAGTCAGGTGAATGACAAAATCAGGAAGACTTTTCAAGTATATTCTCACAAATTCAGGTCCAACGATGACGTCACAGACTGGTATTCCCGGCCGAGATCGTTGTACACCAGACACCATACCATACCAGCTCCGATCAACCAATGAAAACCAATGAAAATTCGAGCCCTTTCACTTGTAATCCTGATCCTGGGTATATATACCACCCGACTGCAGCATCCATCTCGCTCTCTACCTGAAGACGAGGAAGGACTTATCCTCGAAACGCGTCGTAGTCTTTACTATTTTGTACCAAAAGTTTTACTTGTATTTTGTGAGAATATACTTGAAAAGTCTTCCTGATTTTGTCATTCACCTGACTGATGAATTTTTCAAGTCAGCTGGCTGATTGCAGCGCTCTAGAGAAGAGAATTATCCGGAAAATAGAAAAATTGGATAAGAAAATAAACTCTGCCGATGCAGCCATTACTTTTAACTCAACCTGCCTAAAAGATGGTCTCCTACCACAATAATAATAATAATAATAATTATAATAATAATAATAATGGGAATTAAAAATCCACAGCTGAAGAGGCACTTTGTAAAAAGTCCGAAAGCTCCTGTATTCTTTAAATATACGACGTATAGCCTACAACTGTGGATTTTTAATATGTTTGAAACGGCATGGTGTGTTATTCAAGTTATATTAATGATAATTATTATTATTGCTGTTGTTGTTAAAGGAAATGAGAAACTGGGTCGGAAATGGAAAAGCCTACTAAAATAGGCCTACTAGTAATTTACATAAAGAAAGCAACGAAGCCAAAACGCACGTCTTTCCCATAAGCAATGATTGCTATATCCAACGACGAGACAGCTCAATATCCACAGAAAAAGAATGTCTAATATTATCACATACAAAATTGAAATTATTAAACATGGGTCCTTCTCTCTATGCTCATATAGAATAGAAAAGTGAATCTGTTGCGGTCAGATGAGGATAAAACTATTGTCGTCGTGGTTAAGCCTAAGTCACTGGAATAATATATATATATATATATATATATATATATATATATATATATATATATATATATATATATATATATATATATATATATATATATATATATATATATATATACGAGTATATATGGTATATGCTTTATTAATTGGTACTGTATAATAGTCCAGGTTATATATCGCTTACCATTAGTAACTCATGTATAACTTTATAATATGAATGACACCGTCTTGTCAATGCGATTGTACTTGACTGTTTCGGCCCCCTTTCTCAGACGAACATTTTCCCTCCGTGAATCTTTTCTCTCTCGTGTCCCAAGTAGAGGTTCAATTTCATGATCAGCCTGAGAACTCTTAGTAACAGAAGTCTCAGGAGAAGCACGATTGGAAGTTTCTTCTGCTTCCACATTTTCATGGATGATATTCTTAATTCTTGAACATCTTGCTTGGAGATATTCCCTGGCAGGGTGGAAGCTGATGGTTGTCACGGCGCTTTCATGGTAAGACAGATTGTCTCGTAGATGGCGCTGTGAATTAGCTTCGAGTCCTACCGGAGGTCATTTGGTTGCTCGAAATATACCCAGGGTTAGCTGTTTCTCTCTGATCCATTCAAGCTGGAATAAGAAAGTTACGTGGTCCTATATGAAACACCTTGTATTCTACCCCAAGGATAGGTATGGCCCTTTAATTCAAGACGCCCTCGAATGTTATATCAAGCATTTGTCACCAAGGTCTATAGAATATTCATATAGACCTTGTTTGTCACAACCAACATTCTTTTTATTTAGATTGCATAATTATAACGATTATTTCAACAAAACCCTCATTGCAGCTTTGAATTGATTGGCAAAATAAGAAGTATGTAGAAATGGAAACTATTATCTTACCTTTTTCGCCGTGATATCACACATCTGATCATGGAAGGCTACATCTGATCCAAACTTTTCCCTCGTGGACTCGAAGATTTTCAGATCATTTCGTAGGATTTTCATCCACTCCTCGCCAGAGTCAATCGTTATCACGTTCTGGAAACCTTCTGACTCTAGTGCTTGCTTGTAAGAGTCGAAAGTCATTGGAAAGCAGGCTGTGAATTAAAGTAGAGCGTAATGTAAGTCTAGGTGGTCTAAGTGATAGTAATCCCAGAGCACAAATTTATCCTAAATTATTGTTGTCTCAAAGCATAACGATAGCCTAAGTAATTATAGTCTCGGGCATAATGCTAGCTGAAGTATTATAGTCGAAAAGCATATTGTCAGCCTAAATTAGCATAGTTCTCAGAGTATGATATTATCGTAGGCGATTGTAATCTCAGATCATAATGTTAGCCTAAGTGATTGTGCTATAGTTCTCATGAGAGGGCCTCATACACAGTACTAGAAAAGGATTATATTAGGGCTGAAATACTTTGGTTAATGTTTTCAATGCTTTCAAAGCCATATTTTCTGATTAGATTATTCCATTACATTACTTTAGACATTTTTTGTTATATGGAAGATTAAATGTACCTCTTCTATGTTATAAGACCTGCGAAAAAGGCTGATTTTTACATATTAAATGTTAATGTAAAGATAAAAATATTGTAATGATTTGTAACTCGATGTTGTATTCTAGAATAGGAGTTTCTGGATATTTCCCATAACTTATTCTATGATGCCAGCCGCTTGACGTGCGTATTGCGTAAAATCCCTCAGGAACTTTCGCGAGTCTTACAGAAAAACTTGTGGAGCATGTAAGGACATCGTCTTACCCGCCGTGTTTCCTCCCCCTGAACTCTTTTCTGTATATTGTAACTTTATTCTTTATTCCACATAGTGGATTCTTGTACAACAATGTTACACTCTTTGAGAGCTTTATATCCATGTATAATATTGTATATTTCATTAGGCTACCGCCTTGATATTTCATATTTATATTTGAAACAAAACACAAATGATTGAGACGGTTGGAAAGGTGTCCCGCCCGGGCTACTTATCCGTATGCACTCTGTAATGTAGTGACCGTTGCATGTTCAATAAATTGTCAGTCTCTCTCTGCTCGTCTTGTTGTCCTCACAACTGGTGACCCGGGAGATGTTGGAAACACATAGCAGTTTTGTCTTGCCATTAACGGACTAATTACGGCTGCCTTTCCTTTGAATATCTCCTTTTGCCATCAACGTTTAACGACGTCTTTTGGCTTTATCCCACTTAGTTTTGTGAGGCAGCAATGATGAGTATATCTGACATAAGCAGCTCAAATCCTTGGCCCAATGCATCAACTGACCACGACGATGCCGCCCAGCCCATCGTGCCAAACAACCACTCAGCTGCACCCATAGTCAAGCTGCCACCATTCTCACAACACAACACCACCTCCTGGTTTATGAGGGTAGACGTACTCTTCAGGGTGGACAAGCTAAACGACCCCTGCGCCAAAGCTGACATCATCCTGACCTCCATCCCTGAGGAGGTACTTGACAAGATCTCCCCATGGCTCACCGCCCACTCCGGTCAGGTATCCTACGACGACCTACGAACCAAACTAATCAACAAATACTCGCTTTCCATCTCGGCAAGGGCACAGAGGGTACTTGATCTCAGCAATAGACCTATGGGCAACACCTCTCCCGATGAACTGGTTGGACTTCTCATGCTGCCAGAAACCGATGCCAATGGACGACGATGAGAGATAAGCCTATCTCGCGAAATATTCCTTCGATGCCTCCCACAGGACATGAGAGCCCAGCTCACCGACACCGACAACCTGCCGATAAACGACCTCCTGTCAAGGGCACAGAAATTATACGAAGCCTCCAAGGCCTCCTGCCTTGGCGCATCATCCTCCTTCAGTTGCTCATCCCTCGACTCCTCGGCGGCGCCCCCTGCTGATGACGACGAAATCCTCGCCCTGATGAAGAAGAAACCTCCGCAGCCAATGCAGCAGAACCATAGACCGAACCCGACTTGGTGTTTCTACCACCAGCAGTTTAGGGGCAATGCAATGAAGTGCAGGGCCCCCTGCAAGTTCCCGAAAAAATTTTGACACTAATCACCGCTTAATCAACCGTAGTCACAGTAGAAGATCACGGCAAGATTGGATTCTACATCCTCGATGCCATATCCAACCATAGGCTTATGGTCGATACCGGCTGTATGGAATCAACATTCCCTCTCTCACAGGCGGACCTAAACCAGGCGCCTAGCAGTGACGCTCCCTCCCTCATCGCCACCAACGGATCTCCCATACAGTGTTATGGGACCAGGGTGCTTAAAATATCAATCATGGGTTGATTTTACTCTTGGCCCTTTGCCATCGCTGACGTCAGACACCCTCTCCTCGGCGCTGACTTCCTAGCTCACCATGGCCTCCTCGTCGACGTCTCTGGGAAACGCCTCAACAACACTGGGACATGCCGAACCCTCCCACTACGAGCTGGTCCAGGTATCACACTAATCTCCGCCATCGTAGCGCAGCCCTACGCCGCCCTTCTTCAGGAGTTCCCGACGTTTTCAAGCCAGAATTTCAACAGTTGCCGGGATCCCCTCCCAGCACGGGGTCTACCACCACATAAACACAACGGGACATCCCACGCACACCAAGTTCTGCCGCATCCCGCTGCAGAAGCTAAAATATGCCAAACGGTCCTTCGAAGAAATGGAACGGATGGGCATATGCAAGAAGGCGTCCAGTCCTTGGGCATCTCCGCTCCACATGGTAAAGAAACCGGACGGAACATGGAGGACCTGCGGTGACTATCGGCGCCTTGACCTCATCACAATGCCAGACCACTACCCCCTGCCGAATATGCAAGACCTCACCAGCGCATTTCATGGGGCAAAGATTTTTATTAAGATGGACCTGCTCAAATCATACTTTCAGGTTCCTGTGTTCCCAGAGGACGTGCCTAAGACCGCCATCATAACGCTGTTCAGCTCCTACACCCTCTCATACTCACCCTTCGGCCTACGCAACGCAGGGGCCACCTTTCAACGACTGATGGATAGCATCCTCAGGGACCTGCCATTCTGCGTCTGCTACGTGGACGAAATCTTAATCTACTCCAGGACGAAAGAGGAACACTGGAAACACGTACGCGCTGTGCTGAAACGCCTTCAGGAGAACGGTTTGATCATGTGTTTCGACAAGTGCGCATTCAGCGCCGAGAGGGTGGACTTCCTCGGACATCAAATATCCGCAGCGGGCGTGAAGCCCACGTCAACCAAGGTGGACGCCATGAAAACCTTCCTAACCCCAACGACCATCCGGCACCTTCAGGAGTTTTTGGGGATGGTAAACTACTACTGTTGCTTCTTCCCCAACATCGCCCACATCCTGATTTCCCTCAACGACGTCCTGAAGGGAAGAGCCAAGAAGGTCGTTTGGGGTCCCCTGCAGCAACGCGCCTTCGACAGGACGAAGGCAGCTCTCGCCGAAGCCACCACCTTGGGGTACCATGACGACAGTGACCCCCTGAAATTGACAACCGACGCCAGTAACGTCACCTGCGGTGCTGTCCTCGGACAGATCGTCAACGGTTACCCGCAGCCCTTGGGCTTCTTCAGCAAGAAACTCAAACCCGTAGAAACCAGGGACAGCGTGTTTGATAGGGAGCTCCTTGCCGTCTACCTCGCCGTCCGCAACTTCAGATACATACTTGAAGGAATACCCTTCATCATCATAATGGACCACCAGCCAATGATCCATGCTTTCACAAAGTCTTCAGATGCATGGTCCTCTCGCCAACAACGACACTTGGCAGCTATTGCAGAATCCGGCTGCACTATCAGCTACGTACCGGGTAAGAAGAACCCCGTTGCCGATGCCCTCTCCAGGATCGAGATCAATACAGTCCACCTGGGGATCGACTATGTAAACCTCGCCGTAGAACAGCCGAACGACCCAGAGGCCCAAGACTATCGTATGACAGCATCAACGCTACGAATGAAGGACATTTCCCTCAGACCGGGCAGGGAAACCATCCTCTGCGACACCAGCATGGGCCGCCTGTGCCCAAGGATTCCCACCTCCTGCAGAAGGAAGATCTTCGACTTTATCCACGGATTATCACACCCCTTGGGTTGCACTACAGCCCGCCTGTTATCCGAAAAATTAATCTGGCCAGGAATCAAGAAAGACGCCTGCGAGTGGGCGAGAACCTGCATTAACTGCCAGAAGAGTAAGGTCAACCGCCATACCGAGTCAGGAGTCGGAGATTTTCCCCAACCCAAGAGACGATTCGGACACATCCACGTGGACGTCGTGGGACCTCTGCCGGGGGAAAACGATTCCTCAAAACAAGAGCAACCTTTCCCTGACCTCAAGCAACAGAGGGGAATTACATTGCCCTCCACGATACAATGATTAATCGCATCAACCATCTACGATGCCCGCTGTCTGGGGGGTGGGAGTACTTGTACGGATATCGTCTTACCCGCCATGTTTCCTCCCCCTGAACTCTTTTTTGTATATTGTAACTTTATTCTTTACTCCACGCAATGGATTCTTGTACAACAATGTTGCGCTCTTTGAGACTTTATATCCATGTATAATATTGTATATTTCATTAGGCTGCCGCCTTGATATTTTATATTTATGTTTGAATCAAAACACAAATGATTGTGGCGGTTGGAAAGGTGTCCCGCCCGGGCTACTTATCCGTCTGCACTCTGCAATATGGTGACCGTTGCATGTTCAATAAATTATCAGTCTCTCTCTGCTCGTCTTGTTATCCTCACAAGCATATAAAAGAAAGTATGTTGCTGCACTGGAACAGACAAGATTCGTTTATCTCCTAGTGGACATTGCTCTTGTGAAGACATTTCTTAGACACCAGTTGTTTCTCCCATTATTTCTACGTTGCCGATAAATCAAATAACAAGGAAACCTTGGAAGATCGAATACCACCAGAACCTGTGTCCTTGTTTATCATCCTATATATCCGAAACTAGGACCTGGAGATCCTTCAAATTTCGGTGCCAAGTTTCGTCATCTGTCTCTCACTTCATAGAGACTTATAAAGCTAAGGTCTACGGCACCATACGATTTATTTTTTAATTGTTGTCAATTTCGTAAACTGTGAGCATTTTGTGAATCTTGTAATTAATTTCAAAGTAGCCTAACATTGTCTTTCTTACTGTACAGTTGAGCTACAGTTGATAAATACTTACAAGTTGATTGTTTGGAAGCTTCCAACTTAACTGTACGATATTCAGATCTTTATTAAATGAACAATTGTTTCCATGGAAACCTATTGATTGTTTTACTTTACAGATGCCATTATTAGAAAGCCTGTTCTCCACTGAAATTATTAGCATTCACGAACTACGAATTATTCCTACCTGTTACCTGTCTATCCCTTGAACTTACGCTTAATGGTTTCGAGATAATCCAAGAAAGATGATGGAGGAGGAGAAGTTCCTTTTAAGAAGTCAGTGAAGAAGACAGTTCCGCCAGGTCTCAGCCAACGCTGGAATTCGGATCGGTCAGTAAATAACATTATTTAATAAACACTAGATAGTAGACTAAAACGATATTGAGAAATAAAGTATATTTACTAGAGATTAATAAAAACAACTAAGATGAATAGCTAATAGTTTACCCATTTATAATAGCTAAATTATAGAAATAGACTCAGTACAAGGTTTGAACTTGTTAAAAAAGAAACTCTGACCCGTATGGAATGATAAATGGATATAAAGAAATTTTCAATTATTCTTTCTAAGTCGCTATAAGCTTATAAGAAAAAAAACCTGGCCAATTTACTCAATTGATATTATACATAAAAGAATATCGAGTGCTTAATGTACTATTAGATGTTCCCCAGGGTTCATTGTTGACCCTTCCACTATCGTCAGTTTATTTCAATAGAACAGTTTGGTCCTTTCCGAATGACACCAGCCGTGCATTTCAACTACCATTACGTGACCATTGTGCACAGAGATTAACTTGCAAGCTTAGTTTGTTTGGGTGTAATGCCAACACCTTTTAAAGGACTATTTCGTCAAAGGCTAATTATTTTCCTCCTGACTCGAAGGGCTAACTACTGTACTGTAACAGTTAAGTGGCTACTTTCCACTAGGTAAGGGTAGAGGAGACTCTTAAGGTATGGGAAGCAGCTCCTCCAGGAGAAGGACACTCCAAAATCAAATCATTTCTATCTAGTATTGGGTAGTGCCATAGCCTCTATTCCATGGTCTCCCACTATCTTTGGTTTAAGTTCATCTGCTTGATGGTACACTATCTGTGTTCTTATTTGCTTTCCTATTTGGGCTATTTTCCCTGTTGGATCCCTGGGGCTTAAACATCCTTCTTTTCCAGCTAAGGTTGTAGCTTAGCAAGTAATAATAATAATAATAATAATAATAATAATAATAATAATAATAATAATAATAATAATAATAATAATAATAATAATAATAATAATAATAACAACAAAGGCAATGCAAAGTTATAGAGCAGTTAGTTGGACAGGAGAGGAACCCAAAACCGTCTGATGTTACGGACTACCAACGCAAGATCTAGTGTCTTGCTATAGGCAAAGCAAACTATACCGAACCGGACCATCCTTACAGAGCATATAGAATGCTAATCTCACTGATTTGTCTTACAGAAGAAAGAGGTGGAGATGGTTTTGCATGAAAGTCACTTGAATTATAGCCCATGACAACAGCCGTATGGAGCCGTAGTCACCGTGAGAGCGGTGGCCATAATGGAGCTTGCCCAAGTCACGACACCAAGTATGTGCAACCAAGTGTTAGTAAGATGCTTGTAAGTTTAGAAGGACAATAACAATTATTTGTTTCTTCAATTCGATGAAGATAGATACACAACATGATTAGGGAGGATTTGTGTCCCTCAGGTTTGGAGGCAGTTAAGAAAAATAGTTTTACAAGAAATGTTCATATGATGTAAATTGCAACCCTATCTGAGTGAGGGTACCTTAACGTAGTGAAAGGGTTTTTCGTACCACCATGATCAACAAAGTTGTACTAGTCAGGGCCACCCATACTAGGTTGGTTTGCTGTGAACGATCAGACGAAAATACCCTTCATCACTAATGCGGACTGTCCAGCGCGGTGAGGAAAACTGGCCAAACCCCAGACATGAATTGACATATCTGAGACCTTTCTTCCTGCTGTGGTCTAAAAATGGTCGCATTTATTGTTGTTGCAAGTTAATGATTGTAATTCTAACTGTCTTGGTTTTGCACTTACGTAGAGTTTACTGAAGAGAAGCGGTTTGTTTGCTATGTATACGAAGCATTCCCTGCTGTAGATGATATCGAAGAATCCTTCCTCGTAATTCATTTCCAAAATGTCCCCAATTTCAAAATTAACCTGAAAACAAGAAATAACAGTAAATCCAAATTTATTGGTATTAGGCAACATACCAGTTTTTCATACACAAACTAGGAACCTAGGTATAAGTTTCATGCATCAATATGAGCTCAAATAGATTTACTTCTTAAATGGGAATTATCATTGGACTTAGTTTCAGTAAATACTAATTCTACTCAATTTTGTATGTTAGTACTTAAATTTACATTGAAAAACAACATTCACACAGTTGTTCATCTTGTAACGGCTGACCTATACATAACATATTATTATTCAAGGTCTATAGAATAATATTCTATAGACTTTGTTATTATCATTACTGGCTAAGCTACAACCCTAGTTGGAAAAACAGGATGCTATAAGTCAAAGGACACCAATAAAGAAAAATAGCCGAGCAAGGAAATGAAATACGGAAATAAATAAACGACAAAAGAAGTAATGAACAATTGATATAACATTTTAAGAGTAACAACACTGAAATAGATTTTTCAAAAATAAACTATAAAACATTCACTGCATGTTTGAACTTTTGAAATTCCATCGATTCAACTACCTGATTAGGAAGATCATTCCACAATAAAAATAAACAGGTAACCATCTAACCATTTTCCTGAGGTCCTTATCCAGCGCCATCTGTCTCTCGATGGCCAGGTTGATAGCAGCAACTGAGATGTCGACCCCGTGAACGTGAGCCCTGTAAGACCTCGATATGAAGAACGCGGAGTTCCCAGTTCCACATCCCACATCAAGAACTCGCTGAGCAGGACGTAATTGCAAATTTCCAAACAGTTCCTGTAAAAAAGAAAAAAATATTAGAATGAAAATTGCTGTTGAAGTTTTATTTGCATCCATCAAAGGCTATTTTTCAGCTTTGAACGTAAAGTAGGCCTAGCAATAAAGCAAATTTTGGGCTCAAGCCATGTCGTCCTAATGGAAGCTTCCTATAGACAGCTTTCTAAGGGATAATTGGCTACAGTGATACTCCTAGAGAATTGACCATAGGTCTCCAGAATTCTAACTCCTGGCGCGAGTATCCTTAAAATTTTTCTTAAGGATATCACATAATATCAGGGGACGTATATCTTGATACGACACATGGCAATCTTCACCCCGAATAGAATATTCGCTCTGAAGGGGTAGAGTGGTGAAATTGATGGGGAGCCGTTATCAAGGTTACCCTTCCTCCCCTACTATTATAGGGCCCAAAATAGCCGCTCATTCCTTATTCAGGAGCGCTTTCTCACGGTGTGTCTCCCTGCTTGCTCTAGTGTTCTAGACCGCTATTTTAAGGAATTTAACATGCATTCTCCAGCATCTTCTGCCTCTGGAAAGTTGAGTATTTAATCTTTCCTCTGTATAACTTTTAGCTCCCTTCTCACAGTGAAATTAGCATAATTTTAATGTGTTTATTGGAGCATAGCCAGTAACTGGAGGCGCCATTTTGGACTCTGTCATTCATCATACATGCCTTATTTAGTCAGCAGAATGACATTCCCGGTATTTAGCTTTAATGAATTATAGCTATTTAGGCAAAATTATACTAGTGAAGATAAGATCATGCACGTATTTTTCCTCTTCCTTAAATGCATCGATCGTATACGTTAGAGTCTTGGTGATATAGCGTAGCCGAGATCTCGCCCTGCGCTAGGCTAACCTAGCCTATGCGCTTTAGTATACTTTCATACATTATCCCCGTTTACCCATTTGTATCGTTTTATCAATTCAAAAGGAGATATTATATCTCCTAGAATTAATTACATAATTCGATACTCGTCTTTTTCAGAGATTTAAGGGTAAACCCTTCCTTCCCTCTGAGTGCCGCCATTAGGCGACAACCCTATCTTGGTCTTGCCATAGAGTAGTATACTCCGGCTTGACTAGGCTAGTGTTTTTCTGTCTTCCTCCTTGCCGGCGTGTATCCCGGCTTGGTTTTACGATAGTAACTCAGAGTATTCAGTCTTTATGCCGACAACTCGGCTGCCGGGAGAGTCATCACTCCCCTGCCAGCTTACAGTTGTAGACATAGGAAGCCTAACTTCCCTAGCCCGCATCCGAAGTGGTAGTACGATGCCGCCACCTTCACCCTTGCGGTCTAGAAGACAAGTCTTGTTTCGGCAAGGTCCTGGGATAAAGAATCGATATGCTTCTGCCGCCCAGGATGGCGCCGATACTGAAACGATGTTTCTTTTGTGTCTGGAAATGGCCGGCAATCCTGCCGCCTTCTCCCGACATAGCACACAAGACCCTTTCCCTGCCCCTCCCTGTCCTTTAGCGATAGCCTAGCCATCGCATGTCTTAGGCCAGTGTCCTACAATAACCCCCGCTTGCCGGATAGACTGTGGCGCCGGCCGGGCTCCTACATAGGCGGCTTGATAGCCACTCTGACTTTCCCCATACGGATGCAAGGCTCTGGGAAAGGTTTTGCCGGCCATGACGGCTGCCGGTGGGAGACCCTTTGTCTTTGAGTGTTCTTCAGTCCTCCCTTGGACTGCCATCCACATCCATGAAACCGACAACAATCGGCAGCAGATCTTGTGGCTGGGTGGAAGCTAGTATGATTCATTCCCCCCTTCCATTTGAACCCTCATTCTGGAGGAAGGCAGTAGGGATAATAGTACCTACACCCTTATTTATTGTACTAAACTATATCAATAAGGTAGTCCTTCTCTCCATGCTTTCTCTCTCTCTGTCGGCTAGTGCCGCCAGGTACTAACCTAGCCGGCATGCTGTGCCACCAGGTACTAGCCTAGCCGGTAATATGCCGACTGAACTACAGTATATACTTATACAGTAGCCAGTATTTCTGCAGTATAGTACATACTGCAGGCAGAAAACTATAGTATCTATTATACAGTAGTTTATATTTTCCAACATACCCTGTGTATCCTTTCACAGTCTATTGTTGAGACCAATCTTATATTGAAGTGAATTATTCCTGCAATACACTGATGAAAGTCATCAGATCATAATTTACCCCACAATATTAATACTTTTATGAAAGGGTCAGTGCTAGTATACACTAATTCTAACTCTAGAAGTTAGAACCCTTCACCTTTGATTTTCCTTTAATAAGGAAATTCTGATATTAATATTGGGGGAGGTCACAGCAATTGGCTGGACAGGAGGCACAAGTATGTGTCTTTCCTATTTCCTTCTAGCTTACTATCCTAAGCTATAATGGTTAAGATACCAAAAAGTTAATGCATGACATTTTTTATTTATCAAGTGTGATAAATTACCGCATACTCATTTCAATTTTCTTTCTTTACAGGAGGAGCAGAAAGTGAAGTGTGAGGTGATCTTCTGTAATTACAGAAGTAGGAACTTTTGTGGTCACACTATGTGCAGGGCTCATACCGCCTGCGTTGTGACAACTGAAACCTTGAGGTATTGGGACCCCAAGGACTGCAAAGTCTGCTCGGCCTTGGTGACCGAAGGTTTTGACGACCCCAAGTCGGAAATGGGTACGAGGGTTCCAAAAGAACTCTCCTGGACCGTACCTCCCCAACGATAGGATGCGAAGCTTGCTGTTCCTGAAGGCAACAGGTGATGCCGTCGTACCTCAGGCACGACCCGGATCTCCCTGCGTCCAGATCACAGTCGAGGCTGACGTCACTGAAGCTATGCAAGGCATGGACATCCACTAAGAAGAAAGGATGTCTGAAGTGTCCGCGGACACGGAGAAGGGTCATCTTCAAGACGATCCTGAAGAAGAGTCTACTCTACCACCCGGAGGAGATGAAGACAACGACTCGACAGAAGCCAAGGAGTCCCTTCTGCCTGTGCCGGCAGCAGAGCCGACACCGTCTACGTCTTCGGCTCCTACCCCTCCATTAAACGCAATGGGTCAGGCAGTTTTAGCCCACATTACCGCCCTAATGGAGAATCTACGTAAGGAGAACGTAGAAAGGCAAGAAAAGATGACGAGAGAGTTTCGCGATGCGACTCGGACCGTCACCTCCCGAGGGTCTTCCAAGTGACCCAGAGTATAAGACCTGCCACCCTGCTCCGAGACCAATCCCTGGAGGTATGCGGAGTTTATGCCTATCACCAATGGCAAACTCTACATTTCAGAGAAGTTGGGAGCCGTCCACTTGGACGACATTGAGTTCTGGACGAACTTCAATGCATACCCGGAGTGCTTCATCCGTGAACCAGTGTCGAAAGAGGAGACGGAACCAAAGGAGGTTATGGTATTCAACCACAACAAGGCACAGGCTCTCTTGACGAGTAGCCTGAAGAAGGCAGGTTATACTAACTCGCGAGTCTCTGCAATGAGCAAGAAACACCCTACCTTTTTTGCTCCTTCTTCGAGAGCCTTCCCCTTCATGTCGAAGGCTTTTCAGAGTGTTCTCAAGGCGGTTGAGGCAGGCAAACCATGCCCTACACTAGAGGAGTGTAGGCCTCTGTCTCTGGCCTTGCCCACGGATGAGAAGGAATGAAAGGAGGTCCACCTAACCTTCTCAGTAGGCAAGCTTGAAGCAGATATCGCGGGACAGCAGTTCAGCGAGAACCTACGAAGCTATCAGACTTTCTCTTGCAAAGGGAACAAGAGACAAAAGAGAGGCTAGCCGCTTCTCTTTCCCTCCAGAACTGCACAGAGGTGTGCAGGCCACAACAGCACCCCAGATATACTCACGGTCCTGGCCAAGATACACATGGCCACCCTCGTAAAGGACCTGTACGCCTTCTTGAAGGCCAGGAGAGCCTGTAGGGAGTTCGTGTTTGCTGCTGCAACGGTGAAACACAAAACCAGGAAGCTGATTTCTCCCAGCATCTGGGGTAAGGACCTCTTCCCAAAAGAAGTGGTCCAAGTGGTAGTTGAGAAAGCTACCACGGACAATAGGAACCTTCTCCAAAAGTGGGGCATCTCCTCAAAGAGGAAGTCTTCCCCAGACGCTGGTCCCCAACCCAAATGGAAGACAAAGAAGCCAAGACTACCTTCTTGGCCTACTCAGCAACATCGCACGGTCACCATGACCGCGATGCCCCAAGTGGTCACTCAGCCACAGACCACCTTCCAAGTGGTGCCTCAACAGCTGGTTGCCCAGTCACCAGCTTTCAACACAGTGTTTGAGAGGCACACTACTACCTTTCGCCCGAAAGGAAGAGGATCTCGACGGGGCTCCTCAAGACACCCCTCACAAGGCAGGGGAGGACTCGGTCAGGGTGGCAAACCCTCCGGACCACCTCAGCAATGAGATGCTACAGGTAGGAGGGAGACTCCAACACTTTCGGGATCGTTGGACCTTCGATCCCTGGGCCCACAGCCTAATCAAGAATGGACTAGGATGGAAATGGAACAGATCTCCATCTTCATTTCCTCAATTCTTCCAACACTCCACCCCCTTACTGGAAGAATATACCTTAGAACTTTTGAACAAGAAGGTTATAAGGAAAGCAAAGTCCATCAAACTCCAGGGAAGGCTGTTTTGCGTTCCCAAGAAGGACTCAGATAAACTCAGAGTCATTCTGGACTTGTCACCACTCAACGAATTCATTAAGAACAACAAGTTTAGGATGTTAATCCTTCAACACATCAGGATCCTGTTACCAAAAGTGGCGTACACAGTCTCAATAGACCTTGCAGATGTTTACTGGCACCTTCCAGTCAGCCGCCCCCACTCCTCCTACCTAGGATTCAAGCTACAGAAGACAAAGTATGTCTTCAGAGCCATGCCCCTCGGACTAAACATAGCCCCAAGGATCTTCATAAAACTTGTGGATGCAATCGTACAACAACTATGCCTAGAAGGCATTCAAGTAGCAACGTACCAGGACAACTGGCTGGTGTGGGCAGCATCCAAGACTGCTTCTCTGCAAGCATCTAAGAAAGTGATCCAGTTCCTGGAACATCTGGGATTCAAGATCAACTTCAAGAAGTCTCGCCTCTCTCCAGCACAGAAGTTTCAATGGCTGAGAATCCATTGGAACTTGAGGTCACACTGCCTCTCCATTCCACCAAGGAAGAGGAGAGAGATCGCGGGTTCTGTCAAGAGACTACTGAAATCCGACAGGATCTCAAGACGCCAACAGGAAAGAGTACTGGGCTCTCTCCAGTTTGCAGCAGTAACAGACCCAGTGCTAAGAGCACAGCTGAAAGATGCATCAGGAGTCTGGAGAAGATACGCATCAAACGCTCGAAGAGATCTATAGAGACCGGTATTGACCTTACTACAATCACTTCTCAAGACGTGGTCGAAGGTCAAGAGCCTAAAGAGGATCGTTCCCGTACAACCACCTCCCCCATCGGTGACCATCCATACGGATGCCTTAATGGAAGGATGGGGAGGTCACTCCTATCAAAGGAAAGCCAAAGGGACCTGGTCATCCCTGTTCAAGACCTTTCACATCTATATTCTGGAGGCCATGGCAGTCCTCTTAACGCTGAAGAAACTATCCCCTCACAGATCAGCCCATATCAGGCTGGTCTTGGATAGCGAAGTGATAGTGAAATGTCTGAACCGACAAGGCTCGAGATCGCCCCACATCAACCATGTGATATTAGCCATCTTTCGTTTAGTGAAAAAGAAGAGATGGCACTTATTGGCAGTTCACCTACAAGGGTTCCGCAATGTGATGGCGGACTCTCTATCCAGGCTAAAGCCGATAGAGTCAGAATGGTCCCTAGATGCAGACTCATTCTCCTTCATCTTGGAAAAGTCCCAGAACTGCAGATCGACCTCTTCACGACGAGCGACAACAAGAAACTACCTCGATATGTAGCCCCATACGAGGATCCTCTGGCAGAAGCGATGGACGCCATGTCCATCGATTGGAACAGATGGATCTGGATCTACCGGTTCCCTCCAACGAATCTCCTGCTGAAAGTCCTCAACAAGCTGCGATCCTTCAAAAGAACTTCAGCAGTAGTGGCCTCCAAGTGTCCCAAGAGCAATTGGCTCCCTCTGATAATGGAACTGAAACTGCGGCTGGTCCCTCTACCGAACCCAGCTCTATCCCAGTTGGTTCAGAAGTCGACTGTCTTCGCTTCATCACAGAGAACCCAAAACCTTCATCTCATGATTTTCTCGCCTTAGCAGTCAAGAAAAAATTTGGGATCTCGAAAGGCAGTATAGACTTCCTAGAAGAATACAAGTCAAAGTCAACCAGAAGACAATACGAATCGTTTTGGAAAAAATGGGTTGCTTTTGTTAAAGCAAAAAGGCCGAAAGAAATCTCAATAGACTTCTGCCTGTCCTTCTTCATCCACCTTCATGAGCAAGGCTTGGCTGCCACCACGATAACTACGTTTAAGTCAGCTTTGACTAGACCTCTTCTATATGCCTTCCAGGTGGACCTGGCGAACGAAATCTTCAATAAGATTCCGAAGGCATGCGCTAGACTTAAACCAGCAGCCCTTCCGAAGTCCATTTCATGGTCTCTGGACAAAGTCTTACACTATGCTTCAACCTTGAATAATGAGGATTGTTCTCTTAAGGATCTAACACAAAAAGTGATATTCCTGTTCGCTATAGCCTCACGGGGTAGAGTTAGTGAAACAGTAGCCCTATCAAGAGACGAGGGCCATATTCAGTTCACAGAAGTGGGAGAACTGAATCTCTTTCCTGATCCTACTTTTCTCGCCAAAAACTAGCTACCCACCAAAAGGTGGGGTCCCTGGAGAATCTGCCCTTTGAAAGAAGATGTCTCTATATGTCCAGTAGAGTGTCTAAAGGTCTATCTCCAAAGAACTTCAGACTTCAAGGGAGGACAGCTCTTCAAAGGCAAAACCTTAGGATCAAACTTATCCCTAAAACAACTGAGGGTGAAGCTCACCTACTTCATTCGCAGAGCGGATCCTGATAGTACACCCGTAGGTCATGATCCGAGAAAAATTGCTTCCTCACTGTACTTTTTTCAGTATATGGACTTTGAGCGTCTCTGCTCAGACACTGGTTGAAAATCCTCCAGAGTTTTTTATAAACATTATGCGAAGCAAGTGCATGCGTTGAAACATTTTGGGGTGGCGGCAGGTAGCGTAGTGAAACCTGTCGTCTAGTGGTGCGATGAACAGTGAATTGATTGGGACTTTTCAATTTGGGTGAAAAGGTGTTGACACCTTCCAGTGCAATACCCATTTATTGAGTGTCACCCTGGTGACATTAGGACTGTTTTTTTTTTAGGTGCAGAATTATATCAATGACACTAGTGCCATGTGTACACTTGTACACAGTGTTGATAGTTATCCAACATTTACAGTAAAATTATCTTAATAATTCTTTAGCTGATTTTGAGATGCATCAAAATTTTCTTACCTTTCAGGTAGAAAATATTTTTATTTGTATATGTTGAATGTATAATTATATTACAAATTTTAATACACCTGTTCCATTTGATTATCGATTTAATAAAATGGTGAAAGTGTATTTGCGTCTTATTTTGCCCTATATGTAGCTAAATAAACTTAGCCGGACTCTTTTACTTATTTTCCTAAGTAAAGTTCATACTTAAGGTACTTAATCATATGAACAAAAAGATCTGAATGATATTTATATTTGTTCCTATATGAATACAAACCTTGTGCTTCTATCGCCGAGTATGTCATTTCCCTGCAGGGGGCAGGAGCCCTAACTTTGTTCCATGCTTAGTGGTAATGACGTATAACGGTATCGCCATATATTTCAGTGGTCTGGATGACCACATAGAAGCTGACTCAAGGTTGAGGCACTTATACAAACCCACAGATATAGTACTTTCAAGTAATTCCCTGGTAAACTTCCATCAGGACGACATGGCTTGAGCCCAAAAAACGGATTTTGAAGTAAAACGAAAAATCTATTTTTGGGTGAGATGGCCATGTCGTCCTGAAGGACTCACCCTCCTTTCCTAAGAAAAGGATTATGTAATAATCCCCTCCGAAACTACTCTATCTGTAGCACCATGCTCAATCCTACAAGGAATGAGCGGCCATTTTGGGCCCTGTAATAGGGGAGGAAGGGTAACCTTGATAACGGCTCCCCTTCAATTTCGCCACTCTTCCCCCTCAGAGCGAAAACTCTATTCGGGGTGAAGATTGCCATGTGTCGTATCAAGATATACGTCCCCTGATATTATGCGATATCCTTAAGAAAAATTTTGAGGATACTCGCACAAGGAGTTAGAATTCTGGAGACCTATGGTCAATTCTCTGGGAGTATCACTGTAGCCAAATATCCCTTAGAAAGCTGTCTATAGGAAGCTTCCATCAGGACGACATGGCCATCTCACCCAAAAATAGATTTTTCGCTTTGCTTCAAAATCCGTTTATTCTCTTTTTTTAGAATAGTACCTTCGCTGTGTCCTCTCCTCCTGTGTATATCCAGGGTGACGCGAAGATCTTCTCCATAATTGCAATATTTTGTGGGGAATAACGATCTCTTAACATCTCGTGGACGTCGTTCACTTTGTCATTGTCCTTCCGCTGGGCTAAGAAACAAACCTGATTTGGGGCACTCTGAAACTGGGAGAAGCATTATAAGGATCAACTACCCCCATGATGTCATAGCCAATCATATAGTCTCCCGCGTTAACAGGGGTCACAATACATCCCCTTAATAGGATTACAAGTTAGTATCATTTGAAATTCGTAAGGGGATGTATTACGACCGTTGCTAACGTTGGGGGACTATGTGATTGGCTATGACGTCATCAGGGGCTGTGGCTTATTTAGCCCGGAATCTTTGAAGCGACTATAGTTATGATAGGGATTCAAATGCAAAGGTAGGTAACAGAAAGAGATTATATTATTTGTATTATTGAGTATATTGATCTCAATTATTGATAGAATGAACTGGATTAACATTGGGTGTTCAAAGAAGCTCTTAAAATCCTTAAGAAAATGTTAATGCTGTTAGAATCTTAAACTTTAGCAGATATATGATTTATAAGTAAAAGATTTGTGAGAATACTTAAGAATTTAAGTGCGTTATTTTTCTGACAGAAATTTAATAAAAGGCTGTAAGTTTTATATGTAAATTTGTTAGTCGTCGTCAACTTACCTTCAATAAGGCTTAGACCTATTCTTGACCAACACGTAAAAGAAAACAACTACAAAATCCTAAGAAAAATGCCCCCTTTTAATGAAATTCAAGATAGAAGCCTCTGTAAGACCCTTATGTAACTTCATATACTCCTCTACTTTTTCTTGTGCAATTGATACTATTACTTGAAAGTATTCCAAGGTTATTTGGGCTTATGCTGTGTGCAATTATTAATTGCATTGCAATAAGCTTCTAATCACGCATCAGGTGCATAACACTTGGACTTTCTTAAGGTGAAAGGAAAAAAAAAGATTTTGGAGGAATCAAATCAGAATCTGAACACATAAGCAGATCAATAGAAAATATTTCTCTCAATAAAACTGGTCCTGAGAGAGAGAGAGAGAGAGAGAGAGAGAGAGAGAGAGAGAGACTTGCTGAATTTAATTATGATTAGTGTTAGATCTCTGGTTATTTACCTGCAAATATGACTGGACATTTTTGGCGCGCAAAAGTCTAAAGTTCTGTGAACGAAGCAACTCGCTGTAGTATAACAACGAGCGGAAAATCGTTGGGTTCCCTGGCTGGTTCACTGTGCCTGTGGAGATGGAATGTATTCAGCTTAACAGTAAATGGAAATAGATTTCGTCATGTTTTGTCATGAAAAGAATATAGGCTACTGTCTACAGTGGACAGGTGTTATATTTGTAGTCGAAGTCCATAGGTTCCGTCATTGATTTTATTGTGCTAATTTCCATCTAAGCTTTGACTTTAATAAACAAAAATCTTGGTCTATGATTTTTTCATCAAATCAGTTACAGGTACTGATTTGCATTATCTTTTTTATATTAGCCTTTATTTTCTTCCCTTTTTTCAGAAAAGACTCACCGATTGATTGAAAGCAAGACTCCCGAAAGAAAAAGTGACCTCCGGGGGCCAGCCATGACAGAACCCGGGAGATAAATTGGGACACTTCTTCGTCCGTCAGATACTTCAAGATCCAACTGCTGAAGACGAAGTGGAAGGAACCAGGAGGGAAATCGAGTCTGCGAAAGTAAATTGCAGTAGAGTAGTGTGGAGTTGAACAGGTAGATAATGATATGGGAAGGCAGGTGAGACAATATGTTTTAGAATTTTTAGGGTGCAGAGCAGTATGGTGTCATATTATATATATATATATATATATATATATATATATAGATAGATAGATAGATAGATAGATAGATAGATAGATAGATAGATATAGTGCAAACAAGTACAATGTCTTACTTCCTTATTAAGTTGAAAAGGTGCCACAATGATGTAAGACGTGTATGAAAATTAGGTGTATTTTTGTAGATATTACAAAGCACTTTTAGAGCTTTTGTCCATCATCTGTGAACTTGGTCAAATATTTTTATGTAGTTATGACTTGAGAGAGAGAGAGAGAGAGAGAGAGAGAGAGAGAGAGAGAGAGTTACCATGTCCACAGATGATGGACGAAAGCTCTAAATGTGCTTTGTAATATCTACAAAAATACACCTAATTTTCATACACGTCTTACATTATTGTGGCACCTTTTCACACACACACACACACACACACACACACACACTATATATATATATATATTATATATATATATATATATATATACATGCAACAAAGGGTGGCTCAAGAGAAAAACAATACAAGGATGACTCATATTTCTCATTTATTTGTTGAATCCTGACTAGACTTGAACCAACGCCGAATGGACTTCTAGTGCTCTTTTCAGGTCTGCAAATGTCAGTGTGTCAGAAAGAAGAAAAAGAAGAAGGGACTTACTGAACGACGTCTTTGCAGATGTAAGTGATGTTGGTGAATTTCTTATTATTATTTTGGTTCTGGTCCAGGAAGCTCTGACTGATGTCAACAGCCGTTACGTGTTGCGCTACTTTGGCCAGCTCGGTGGTGAAACGGCTGATGAAGGCATAAAGGTAAGTTTAGCGCCATTTTTTATAGCTTAACTAAAGTTTTATTGCATTTAAAATCAGCTGTTTTATTATTAAGATTTCACTTATTGGTGTATACCATTTTGTGTATAAGAGATCCAGAGGTGTTGTAATTTCAAGTGCAAAATATGGTACATAAAGACGACTCCGGTGGTTTTGTATTCAAAAGCGCATTCTGAGTTTCTGACGTAGGCTACACCATAGCTTACTGTAGATATCCTACCATATTATTATTATTATTATTATTATTATTATTATTATTATTAT
>NC_090755.1:67290308-67295308 GCF_036898095.1 Palaemon carinicauda
TCCTTCGCCAGACAAGTTTGCGTTAGAAGGAAAACACAAAAAAAAAGCAGAAAGGAGGAAATACATAATGGTAATGGTAAAGTATACAGTAGAAGAAAAATCAATGGGCGTCTATTTATAGCATATGTGTCTCGATACCATTCCCATTAACTAATGGCAACTCATATGATTGAAGTTGAAAAAATAGGCTATCATGAAAACCAATAGTAATAAGATTTGATCGTAAGATTTCCTTTCTAGATTTCATATTATTATTATTATTATTATTATTATTATTATTATTATTATTATTATTATTATTATTATTATTATTATTATTATTATTATTGCTAAGCAACAACTCTAGTTGGAAAAGCAAGATGCTATAAGCCCAGGGGCCCCATCAGGGAAAATAACCCAGTGAGGGAAAAAAACAAGATAAAATAATATATTTTAAGAACAAAGACGTTAAATAGATATTTCCTATTTAAACTATGGAAACTTTAACAAAACAAAAGGAAGAGAAACGAGATAGAATAGTGTGCCCGAGTGTACCCTCAAGCAAGAGAACTCTAACCCAAGACAGTGGAAGCCCATGGTACAGAGGATATGGCACTACCCAAGACTAGAGAACAATGGTTTGATTTTGGAGTGTCCTCCTAGAAGAGCTGCTTACCATACCTAAAGAGTCGCTGCTACCATTACCAAGAGGAAAGTAGCCTCTGGACAATTACAATGCATTCGTTAACCCCTTGGGTGAAGAAGAATTGTTTGGTAATCTCAGTGTTGTCAGGTGAATGAGGACAGAGAAGAATCTGTAAGGAATAGGCCAGACTATTCGGTGTAAGTGTAGGCAAAGGGAAAGTGAACCGTAACTAAAGAGAAGGATCCAATGCAGTACTGTCTGGCCAGTCAAAGGACCACATAACTCTCTAGCGGTAGTATCTCAACGGGTGGCTGGTGCCCTGGCCAATCTACGACCTACTAATGAAATTAGATAACTGATCTTGCACTATAATCTTCTGCGTGTATGATAATGTATGATAATCTTAAGGTGACATTATCTGTGACCTTGGTTTAAAAAAATGACTTAATCTTTGTGATTGTTCACTGTTTATCAGAAATTGCATAATCTTTGTTTGCTTGTTCACAGTTTATCGAAAACCTTTGAATGAAAAAAGGCAACGGCTGAAAAACAAAAACAAAATGCGATACGTTTAATTACTGCGTATGCTCTCGCTCTCTCGCTCTCTCTCTCTCTCTCTCTCTCTCTCTCTCTCTCTCTCTCTCTCTCTCTCTCTCTCTCTCTCTCTCTCTCTCTCTCTCTCTCTCTCTCTCAATTGGTTTTGATATTCAATAATCGACTCATTACTTTTAACTTCTGTAGAATAGGTAAATGATAATCATGCCGTAAGCATCGGCTAAGATCTAGAACTTTCAAATAATTCGACTGTATAACGAGCTCCGACTAGACATAAGAAAGTCTGAAGCTATTAAAGGCTTTCAAGAAGCTGAAGTGAAGACTTTCTTGTTTTCTAAGAGCTTCGATAATGTGAAATTGACCGTTAACGCACAATACGCTGTGTGATACTTTAAATACCAAAGAACGTATATAACAAACAAATAATAATAATAATAATAATAATAATAATAATAATAATAATAATATAGAAAGTTTTGAGTCCACCAGTCACTGAATAGTGTTATAATAATATTTAAAAAATTGTCCAACCTTCCCATTATATTATATAACATTCTTGCAATAGTTTGATTATGTTATCTATAGCAACATCGTCCAAGACCAAGACATCGCAGTGCGAACTTTCGGACACATTCCTCTCGTGTCATTAGACTCAAGGCGATTATTGATGATTACATGTTTATTTTATGATTACGATGCGATTACGGTTACACGGTGTTATTAGGATTACTGAAAGGATTATCATGATATACTATATATCTACACATGCTAAAATAAAACATTTTTACAATAGATATATACATTATATACAGAATTAATATAGTACTCTATTAATCGTACGTATTTCCCAGTGTTGCCAGAGATGGGGATTTATCCCTATTTTTAGGGATTTTGGTTGCTGATGGGGTTATGGGGATTTAAAGTCTTTTTAGACCCTAATCTGGGGATAAATTGTCCGTAATTCTCGAGTATCTGAAGGCAAAAAAATGAAAACTTTTTTTTTTAAATAGATCGAATGATATCTGTTTGTAATTCTTCAAATGTGCAGTTTATTATCATACACGAGTGAACAAAACATACAATTTCCTTAAGGTGGCTCATCTCCTAAGGTAACCGCCAATATGGTTCTGTTAATGATGACCCCGGTTGAGATACCTAGGCTATACCTGGATCGTGATCCTGACCAGATGGTTGTAGATAGGAGCAAAAAGTCGAGAGACGGCCTTGGCTTAACTCGGTGGGAGTAGAAAAACAAAGCATATCTTCATTCCAAACGATATTTAAAAGACAATATTTGCTTTAACTTTCCCGCTGATAAGGCAGTGATTAGTATGTTGAATTCCAACCTCTTATGTTGATAGAGAGAACGATTCTGATTTAAGGTGTTATTGATACTACTACCAATTTTCATATGCAGACGGTGCTATTGTAAGTGATGAAGAAAATTGTTACTTTGCCTTTTTTTTCTAATCAAATGAATTTTTTTTCCTGATTAAAATGTCAATTCTGCAATCTATATTGTAAATCTTGAAAGTATTAAATCATTAATTTTGCTTATTTTTTTCTAAAATTTCTTTATTTTATTTCTTATGTAAAGCATAAGTGTATATATATATATATATATATATATATATATATATATATATATATATATATATATATATATATATATATATATATATGAATAAATGTAAAAAAATATCCCCAATTTAAGGGATATTTTGGCTTAGGTCTCTGGCAACACTGGTATTTCCTCACCAGTACAAACCCACTGCAGAACAAAGGCCTCAGACGTCCCTTCCACTCGTGACTGATAATGGTCTTTACATGCCAGTCTATATCGGCATTTTTTAATTCGTTAATCCATCGTCTTTTCTTCCTTCCCCTGCTTCTTTTGTAATCTCCAGAGACCAATTCTGTTATTCTTAATGTCCATCTACTATCTGTCATTCTAATCATATGCCCTACCCATGTCCATTTCCTTCTCTTGGATGTTGTTAGAGTATATATATATATATATATATATATATATATATATATATATATATATATATATATATATATATATAAATTTCATGGTATGGATAGGGAAAGAGTAGTTCAAATTGTCCTTATTTATTATTCCCAACGTTTCGTGATTCTTAATCACATTGTCCAGGGCTAAAAATAAAACATATACAAAAGAATTAAGAAACAGTTGAAATTTTTACAAATTCATTCAAAACTATAAAAACAGTTGAAATTTAAATGAAAATTAAAAGGAAAACAAATTAATAAATAAATATATATACATCAGACAAAGTAGTGGAACCAACCTCGCAGAAGCGTAGTGAGAAACTGTATGACAACAAGAGTTAGAAAATAAACCAAAGAAAACTATGACAAATACAACTGAATAGAAGAAGCTTGGGTATTTAACGACGGAACTAGTCGTTTGATCAATATGGATTCAAGAAGAGGTAAGTCATGGTTATTTGACACTTGACCAATGATGGTAAGATCTTTGTTTTCAATATTTTGTTTGCACATTCCAGCATGAATCCGAATATTAGAATATTCAGGGTTGGATATTCTGCAACCAGTTCGATAGCTAACACCTCTATGGGAATCAATTCTGACCTTTAACAACCTCTTGGTAGATCCTACGTAGGTCCCAGAGTTACACTTTGGGCAATTATATTTATATACCACACCAGAGGACATATAAGGACTCAATCGATCTTTGAAGTGGAAAAGCGAGCCAATAGTGAGAGGGTTCTTAGGGATGAGTTTAACTTCCACAGCTGGGAAGTGTTGTTCGATAATTTCTGTAAACTTTTTCTTAAGGAAATCCTCATGAAGAAAAGGAAAACTCGCATAAAATTTTAGTTTAGGAACTTTAAGTGTTTTTGGAGTCTGAGCTAACTTGTCATTCAATAATCTATTAAGAAGTTTAAAAAATATTTTGGTGGGGAAACAGTTTTTCTTAAAATATTCACATAGATAAATAATTTCAATATGGAAAGATTCCCAACTAGAGGTCAAATGGAATGCTCTGTGAAGAGTAAAAATAGAATTAGTTTTAAAATTATAAAAACACGAGCTATAAAAGTTTGAAAAGCTCTTGTTTTTATAATTTTAAAACTAATTCTATTTTTACTCTTCTCCACAGAGCATTCCATTTGACCTCTAGTTGGGAATCTTTCCATATTGAAATTATTTATCTATGTGAATATTTTAAGAAAAACTGTTTCCCAACCAAAATATTTTTTAAACTTCTTAATAGATTATTGAATGACAAGTTAGCTCAGACTCCAAAAACACTTAAAGTTCCTAAACTAAAATTTTATGCGAGTTTTCCTTTTCTTCATGAGGATTTCCTTAAGAAAAAGTTTACAGAAATTATCGAACAACACTTCCCAGCTGTGGAAGTTAAACTCATCCCTAAGAACCCTCTCACTATTGGCTCGCTTTTCCACTTCAAAGATCGATTGAGTCCTTATATGTCCTCTGGTGTGGTATATAAATATAATTGCCCAAAGTGTAACTCTGGTACCTACGTAGGATCTACCAAGAGGTTGTTAAAGGTCAGAATTGATTCCCATAGAGGTGTTAGCTATCGAACTGGTTGCAGAATATCCAACACTGAACATTCTAATATTCGGATTCATGCTGGAATGTGCAAACAAAATATTGAAAACAAAAATTTTACCATCATTGGTCAAGTGTCAAATAACCATGACTTACCTCTTCTTGAATCCATATTGATCAAACGACTAGTTCCGTCGTTAAATACCCAAGCTTCTTCTATTCAGTTGTATTTGTCATAGTTTTCTTTGGT